>NC_135744.1:43990000-44232500 GCF_041903045.1 Epinephelus lanceolatus | reverse complement strand
AAGAATATAAGCAAAACAAGCCTGAAAAAGGCACTAAGAACGGCGTCATCAAGCATCTTGTTATCCAGAGCGAGGACTACAGTGTTTTCTTCCGGTAAACGTAAACACGTAACACCCGCCCCCTATCCAATCAGAAACCTTCCCTGCCCCAAACCTTGTGCGGATTAAACTGATCTCTGTGTAAACCCTCATTCAGAATGAATATTTCTCATGTAAACTACCTGGAAAGACTTTAATTCAGAATGATTTCATTCAGATGTATTTCATTCTGAATGAGAAGCCATCATGTAACCACACCTAGTGAAGGAGTCGATCACTGGAGAGAATGATCATCAGATTGATCCATAACAGAAATGATCATTAGTCACTTTTTAGAAACAGATTTTTCTTCATCTGTTTATGAAATATAATAAGTTCACCTTCAGCCTGAACATTAAATCACACACAAGTATTAAAATCAAAAGTAATTGGTTCCAGAAACGAGCGTACAGTTTACTGAAGGAACGAGTTCTCTCATCGCTGACACTCTGTTGACAGTACTTGAGTACTTTTACTTGAGTAAAGTTTTGATTGCAGGACTTTTTCCACACTTTGCTAATATTTCTTCTCTCTAGAGGTTCAACTAATAATTCTGCTCGTTATCAAAGAATCTGACTATTTATTATTTTCTCATTTAACAGTTCGGTCCATAAAATATTAAACATATAAATAACTTTAAGATGCTCCGAGCTGAAGCTGACATGTTGACGTGTTGACATGTCTGATCAGCAGCTGATTTAATTCACAGAGTTGCGGTATGAACAGGAGCTGCTGACAGACGATTCGGCGTCCTTCTAATTTCACTGTGCCAAAGTGTAAACAAACACAGGCTCAAAATAAACAAGGCTCAGGTTCAAATTAAAAGTGTGATTTAACTTCAGATAAACTCAAAGACTAAAAGTATCGAGGTTTTTAACGTCCTGAGGTTTAAAGGAAATGACGTCGTGATTTATTTGATCATTTCCTGGACAGTGTGATTTAATTTGGTGCTGTTTATATGAGGAAGACAGAAATGTTTTAAACTCAATTTGAACCCAAATGAATATTCATGTATTATTAATTTAATTTTGGAAACTTTATTTTTTTTGTGTTTGCTACATTGAATTCAGACAAATGTCACATTTTTCTGTTTTCAGCCGACCTGCTGAAGGTCACACGTCACACAGATCAATAGTTTCATTTATCTCGAGGGAAACTTCTGTTCAGTTTGTTTGTGTTTTTTTTCTTGCGACTAAGCAACAAATGAATTCTTACCGACTAATGACCTTTGTGGTCGAGTAACGGTTGACGGCTGGTCGAGTGTTCAGGCGGCGGCCAAAGAAATAACGAGGAGATCTGTCGCACATTAAACCTGTAAAACAAATAAATCATGGCTGAAATGAAGCTGAGGAGTTTCTGCAGTCAGGTTTAAATAGTTCGTTATTAAGTAGAGATGCAGTGATTGGTCTATTAATCGATTAGCTGATCAAAGCAAATTTGTTTGGCAACTTATTTTTAATCAAATGATCTTTTTTGTTTTGGAACATTTTCTGGTTTGATGTTTGTTAAATGTGAGAATTTGATGCTTTTCTTTCTCAAACATGAAAATAAAGTGAACAGACCTGCTGATCTCTGGACCGTTGGTCGGATTAAACAAACCATTAAAAGACGTCACAGAACGTGTTTTTGTTATTTTCTGACGTTTTATTGACAAACAGTTCATCCAAAAAAATAACAGACAGATTATGAACACATGACGAGTCACAACTGTTCTTTGTTTTTGTTGTTAACTAAACTGATGTGAGTCAGATTTGGTTCGGTCGGAGCTGTGGACGACTGATCAGCTGTCTCTGCTCCTTCCATTTAACCCTTTACCCTCAGGTTGTACTCTCCTGTTAAAATGAGACATTATCAGTTATTGTATCAGCTGAAAAAAATCCACATCTCTGATTAATTAAGAACACAGTTGGTGTCAGATCTACATGTGTATCTGTTAATGGTCGGACATCAGCTGCAGGTGAACTAAAGAATTCATTGAACCGTTTGTCGATGTGACGTCTCGTGTTTTTGTCTCAGAGAAATTTCCACAGTTAAATTAAAGCGTTTGTTCGACCTGAAATATAAACATTGATTTTTGTGTGTGTGGTGAAGAGTAACAGTCTGCAGAGTGTGTGTGTGTGTGTGTGTGTGTGTGTGTGTGTGTGCGTGCTGAGGCCTCGGTGTTGACAGTGTAAATATTGGCCCTTGTGCTGGTGCCAGCTCTCCTCTTCAGGTTTCTATTAGCACACCGGTCAAACCAGTATGACACAGTCCTGCACCAGTTCCACCACAGCAGGGCTCACAGAGGAGAGACGCAGTCAGCAAACACTCGGAGGAAACTCTGGGAACGTTTCAAAATCCTGCTGAAACCTAACGTGGCGTGTTTGTGTGGATCAAACGACTCCTCAGTGTTCAACATGATTATTGATCTGTCGTTGAGTTTCTTTAGTACACGTCAGTTTATATAAAATCTGTTCACTTTTATTGATCATTAAATTCTGCATCAGTTTAATAAAAGATAAAACAGAGCTGCTCAACACAAGATGTATTCTGATATGTGACGCTGAAAGTAGAAGGAACTTGTTACTGCTGATACTCACAGTGTGTTCGGTCGACACGTCAGAGCTGACACAGTGTTTCTGCTGGTTTTCATTAATATTATTTTAACTATCGTCAAAATGGCTGACAGTTAATTTCCTGTTGACTGATGGTTTCAGCTTTGTTAATGCTGTTATTCATTTATTTATCTCTTTATATTTATTTATTATGTGTTTATTTATATACCTGTGTGTGTGTGTTTGTTTATACATTCATTTATTTATGAATTCATTTTTTATTAGGTATTTATTTTTCTCTGAATTTATTTATTCATTTATTCCTGTTTTTATTTATTTATTGATAAATTCATACATTTATTTTTTCCAGTATTTATTTTAACATTTATTTATTTGTTTATCCCTGTTTGTATTTATTGATCATTACGTCATCTTTTTTTCCTCAGCAGGTTTTGACTTGATAAAGTTTTTAAGTGTGAACAGGAAACAAAGGTAGAAACAGTTTGAGAGGTCGACTGATGGTATGTGTGTGTGTGTGTGCGTGTGTGTGTGTGTGTCTGCAGGGTCGGTGGTCCGGGTATGGTGCGGCTCTCAGTCTGTGGTGTGTTCACTCAGCAGAGATCAAACGCTGTTCTACACAACGGACAACAACAGCACACACACCACAGGTAACAGAAACACACACACACACACACACACACACACACCCCTCTCATGTGTGTGTGTGTGTGTTCAGCTTAAAGCTCTGCAGTGTGTAAACATCCTGTTTAAATCAGTGTTTATTAAAGAGGCTGGACTCAAACTGCTGTTTAATCATCACTGACACACAACTGTGCAGCAACATTCAGCTTCATCAGATTGTTTTGATTCAGTTTTATAAGTTTCATGACGTCAAACAGTTTCCAGACGTGTTGAGCTCTGTGACTGACCCACACTGATCCAGCTGCACATTAACACAACTTTTATAACTTTATCAAATGTGTTTATACACAGTTTTAATTTGGACCCACTCTCTGAATAATGATTTCACCAAACAGGACGAAACGTTAATAAGAGAGAGACAAACAGATTAACGTCATGAAACATGGAGGAAAAAAAGACGAGTCTCACTAAATGTTCTCAGTGACTCTGCACCAAACACACGTCTACAGTCATTAAAAAAGACGAGTAGAAATGTGTGAAAAGAGAAAAACCTTCATGATGCTCTTTTGTTTTTATCATGTTATCTCTAACTCCGCCAGGAAGCCAACGTCCTCGCTCCCCCCTCCTCTGTTAAATGGTATCTCCCAGACGCACTACGTCATCAAACCATGTGATGTTTGGTATTGCCGGATTCAGGAAGCTCTCGACTTTTCAAAAATAACATTGTTTTTCTTTTATTTATTATGTATTTCACACCAGAGCAGCCTAAACACACAAAGTCCAAAATCACGATGAGTGGTGACAAGTCATGTCATGCCGTTTTTCGACGGGAAAAGTTAAAGGATTACTCGCCATCTTATGTGGAGCTGTTAGCGGGGACTTAGCTGGTTTATAAAAGGTAAGAGTCTCACTCCTACCACTATTTTTGGCTGAGATATACCGTCTAGAAAGTGGGATCATAACTTTCACGTTTCATATGGCTTTATTTGGTGATATTTTATGGTGTTTCTGTGTCATAAACAACATCAGCTATCATAATCACACCTGATTTCAATAAGGTACAATGTTTGAAGCTGGCTGAGTGTTGTTTGATCACTGATAGTACTGTTTTGAAGCTGAGTGACCGACTTGTCAGTTGGAGCTCCGCCTGGATCTTTTCATGGTAAAAACACTGTAGAATGGTCATACTTTGAGCAGTCTTCTTCAAATTTGAAACAAGTGTTCATTGATAGTGTGCCTACAGCCCCACAGTGTCATTTACCTGCTCAGATGAAGCCACAGACAGTTATTCATCCTGAAAAACATTTTTTATTTTATTTTAGGCAAAATCTTCAATTTTGTACTGACTTCAGAGGCCCATTACTCTGTCTCTGTATCACCTAGAGTGTTTCTGACACTTTCACAAGAAACTTCAGGGAGTTTTCTTTCTGGCAAGACCTCATGCATGCATGTAGTCAGAGCGGTTCAGAAGCTACAGTCATTTTAGGCGTTTTCGCTACAAAATAGGGGTGGAGAACAAGAGGTTAAATATTGTTGTGAACAAGAGGGAAGTGTTTCCAAACTTCCTCATCACCTGACACCGTCAGAAGAAGAAGAAGAAGAAGAGCAGTGACATGTCGTTCAGCAGTCGACTGAAGTTTAAATCTAACAATGAGAAACGGTTCCTTGTTTTCAGAGGGGTTTTTTTTCCACTGAATCCATGGCAACACGATACTTCCTGTTTCCCTGAAGCACTGTGGGAATTGTAGTTTCAGAACTAGTTTGAGAGGAAGATGATCCCCAAACCAAAACAAGACAGAGGAAATTAATGAGAGTGAAGAGCTATCATCAACAATATATATCATTTTTGAAAACCCGCCCATAAGGATAAAGCTCAGCACCAGAACCGACCCGTTACTCGTCATTACGTCTGAGTCAAAGCTGCCCCTCATGATCAACCCCCCCCCCCCGGCTCCAGTCCCTCACATGAAGCTGGTTCTCCGTGTCTTTGACTGGATGGTGAAAACATTCAATCACTGCCATGGTAGGAAACATGTTAGCATGCTCCTTCCACCACCATTTTAATGACATTTTTATCAGATTTTTTTTCTGACATTTTATCACCATTTCTTTGAAGATGTTATTAATCTTTTTCAGACATTCAGTTAAATTTTTTTTAATATATATTTTCATTTTCATAATATTTTTTGGGCATATTATGACTATTTTTTTCAGATATTCTTATAATATTTTTCAGACATTTTTTTTGACAGATATTTTGTTAATATTTTTAGAACCTTTTCAGACATTTTTTAAAAATATATTTCAGACATTTAAATACCATTTTTTCTTGACATTTTTATTATATTTTTCTGATGTTGTATTAACATTTATTTGGACATTTTAATAATGTATTTCAGACATTAAATGAAGATTTTCATAACATATCTTTTTTTCACAATAAAATAATATTTTTATTATAATTTCATTTATTTTTAATTATTATCAACATTTTTTGGACATTTTATCACCAGTTTTATATGGTTTGCACAACTTTATTTTTTGCACTCCGCTCTCTGTAGCACCAGTGAAAACAACCTATTCCTGGGACCACAGCGAGTCCCGGGCAGTGATCACTACATTCCATTCATATCATTATTGGGTGAACTGCTCCTTTAACACAGTCTGATTGGTCTCGTTATCATGAAGGAACTGGTTCAGTAAATTCTTCAGGGTTTGATAAGGTCGTTAAACACACAGACGACAGGTACACACCCTCATGAACACACTCTCTTTGTGTCCAGATGTGCAATCAGACGTTACCTACAACCCGTGGCTTGGCCTGACGCTGGCCCTGCTGTCGGCCTTCCTGATTGGTGGGAGCGTCATTCTGAAGAAGAAAGCTCTCCTCCGATTGGCCAGCAACGGACACACCAGAGCAGGTGAGCAGAGCCGCGGCCTCGCTGTCAGACAGATGACCAAATTTAGGTCCATGAAATGTGACCAACTCTGAGTTAAAAGTTCTCAGTTACTGATGTGTTTACAGACACGTCGATGTCGACTCTTCTTTGCTGTCAGTAAAAAATCAAACTCAAGAAACAAAAATGTAAATCAGGAATAATAATGTGAAAATAGTTGTTTTTGTTTGTCAGTGCGTCATTAACTGATCAGACAGACATTTAACTGCTGTAATGTGATTGTAAGAAGGGCTGCCCCGCCAACACTCGACCAAACGTTAGGCGACCACAGAGGTCGTTAGTCGACAAGATTTCATTGGTCATTTAGTTGCAGAGAAAACATCACAACAACACAACAAATCTGACTCACATCAGTTTAGTTAACAACAAAAACAAAGAACAGTTGTGACTCGTCACGTGTTCATAATCTGTCTGTTATTTTTTGGATGAATTGTTTGTCAATAAAAAGTATTAATATTTTCCCCAGGATAGATTATTTATCTGCAGGTTGATTTTTTTTTTTTTTTTCCAAAGAGTTCAATTAAAACAAATGAAACGTACAAACAATCAGCAGGAATGTGAAACTCAGATGATTCATGTCAGTAAAATGTGTTCAGCTTTGTTCTGTTGAGTTTCTACAGTTCCAGGATGTAAAGTCCGAGAGAGAGAAACATTCAGAGATAAAGAGTTTGGACTCTGTGTGAAACCAGCGATCAAACACAAAGTTGCTCAACTGGTTTTTAGACTTTGATTCTTTTCACTGAGAGTTCAGTCAGCAAACTGAGCACTGAAACAATTTGGTTTTTAGTATCTGAGACAGACGACGGATCGTTGATCAAAAAGCTTTTATGTGTAGAGACTTTGTGTTCTTATACTGCTGATGTTTATTAAAGAATGTGATCATTTAATTGTGTTGATGATCAGGACTTGATGATGTCATAACCTGATGATGAGTTTTGTGTTGCTGTGTTCAGGTGATGGAGGTCACGGCTACCTGAAGGACTGGCTGTGGTGGGGCGGCCTGTTGACCAGTAAGAGTTTGATGTATCACCTGTGTGACTGGAGCACCATCACTTTCATTTATGTCTGTAGAGACATCAGTTTCATCTGTGTCCACTACACAAATGTCTTTGTCCTGCGATGGTGAAGGTCTGACCCGCCCTCCTCTCCCTCTGATTGGCCGATACTTGGTGCCTTTCTTGGTTGGATTGGTTATTTTTAGACACTAGTCCATAGCCATTGGTAGCTTTGTCACCTTCTACCTATGCCAGTCCTCAATGCCTATGTGCAGTTTCACATAGATTGACCACGTCAGTGAGTAGAAAAACGTGGGACAGACAGAATGACTGACTGACAGAATGACACACTGACAGTTTCCATGATTATGTACAGCATACCATACCATGACTTAGTCATACCAAACATTAGAAAACAACACCAACATTGGTCCACAGGGGGAGCCACAGCGATCGGTCGCATTTTAGCCATTTTGAAGCATTTTTCTGTTGTTATAGCGCCACCCAGTTGCCAATTAGAGTTAAATTTCTCCAGTCACCTTGAGGCGTCCTGTTCTACATATCTACCAAGTTTAGTAAAAATCCATATGGCGGTTAGGCCTAGATAAGAAATGAGCTCTCTAGCGCCCCCATTTTGTTTGATGGGGTCAATAATGGAGGGGTCCCCTCAGATTATGTGTGGTCATATGCCTACAAAGTTGCGTGGTGATGGGTGAAACCCTTGAGATGTTATACACCTTTATGTGATGAGCCACGCCCTCCGCAATATTCATTGCCTTATAGAAGCTCAGTTTTAGTAAGTTTTCCAACTTTTGCCAAGAGGGAACTTTAGATATTGGTCCCTAGATTATGTTCACCCAGTTTCATGCAGATCGCTCAAACTTCCTAGGAAGAGATCCATTTGAAGTGTTTTTCAAAAAATTCAAAATGGTGGAAAATCTATATAAGTGGAAGTTATGGGTTCTTGAGGCAAATGTGTTCCTCATGAGGAGAGGCATCTCTGTGCAAAGTTTCATGTCTCTACCACATACGGGGCATGAGATATGCCCATTCAAAGTTTGACATTTCAATGGGTTGCTATAGCGCCCCCCTTTGGCCAATTGATGTAATATTGCTTCATTGGCATCCTCCCATGACCCTCTACCACTGTGCCAAATTTCACATGGATTGACCAAGTCAGTGAGGAGAAAAACGTGGAACACACACACACGCACACACACACAGTTTTCATCATTATGTAGTGAGATGAGGAGTGGGAATGGTTCACGTGTCATTTTACACCTGGAGGTCGAACCTTTTTGGCTTTGTGGACCTCTGAGCAACTTTTATATAAAACATTTTTAAAAATGAATCCCTAAATTTGTCAAATAATTTATTGATTTGTCAGATAAATCCATTAATTTTCAAATAAATCTCGAAATTTTCAAATAATCCATTAATTTGTCAAAAAATGTATTGATTTGTCAAATAAATACAGTTATAAGCACATAATAAGCACATACATTTTTAGCGAATCCCATTAATTAGTCAATTAAATCCATTAATTTTTCAAACACAAACTGTGTGTCCTGTGGTGAGTTATCTGGCTCCCAGGTGAGGTTACCTGTCAGGGGAAAGCCGACAGTTTGGGCTGTTTGCAAACTCTTGGTCTAAAAGTAAAAACTAATTTATTAAAGAAATGTTTGACAATAAAGAATCAATGAAAACAAATGAATAAAAACTCCTCAGTTAAATAAAAGTTAAATAAATCAGTCAGACCTTGAACCTAAACATGCTGTAAGACCTGCTGTCGCTGTTTCACTTGTTTTTACTACCAAATATAATAATGTTAATATTTGTATAGTGACATGATGCAAAGAGCTGAACTTCCCTGTTCCCGAAATGTTTCCTGAAACGTTCCGACCCTGTTTATGAGAATTATTTATATGTTGTAACATGTTTTCATTTCACGTCTGTCTGTGTGTCTGTCTGTGTGTCTGTCTGTCTGTGTGTCTGTGTGTCTGTGTGTCTGTCTGTCTGTCTGTCTGTGTGTCTGTCTGTGTGTCTGTCTGTGTGTCTGTCTGTCTGTGTGTCTGTCTGTGTGTCTGTCTGTGTGTCTGTGTGTCTGTCTGTGTGTCTGTGTGTCTGTCTGTGTGTCTGTGTGTCTGTGTGTCTGTCTGTGTGTCTGTCTGTGTGTCTGTGTGTCTGTCTGTGTGTCTGTCTGTCTGTCTGTCTGTGTGTCTGTCTGTGTGTCTGTCTGTCTGTGTGTCTGTCTGTGTGTCTGTGTGTCTGTCTGTGTGTCTGTCTGTGTGTCTGTGTGTCTGTCTGTGTGTCTGTCTGTGTGTCTGTGTGTCTGTGTGTCTGTCTGTGTGTCTGTCTGTCTGTCTGTCTGTCTGTGTGTCTGTGTGTCTGTCTGTGTGTCTGTGTGTCTGTGTGTCTGTCTGTCTGTGTGTCTGTGTGTGTGTCTGTGTGTGTGTCTGTCTGTCTGTCTGTCTGTCTGTGTGTCTGTCTGTCTGTGTGTCTGTCTGTCTGTGTATCTGTCTGTCTGTCTGTCTGTCTGTGTGTCTGTGTGTCTGTGTGTCTGTCTGTGTGTCTGTCTGTCTGTGTATCTGTCTGTCTGTCTGTGTGTCTGTCTGTCTGTGTGTCTGTCTGTGTGTCTGTGTGTCTGTCTGTCTGTGTGTCTGTCTGTCTGTGTATCTGTCTGTCTGTCTGTCTGTCTGTGTGTCTGTCTGTCTGTCTGTGTGTCTGTCTGTCTGTCTGTCTGTGTGTCTGTCTGTGTTTCTGTCTGTCTGTGTGTCTGTGTGTCTGTCTGTGTGTCTGTCTGTCTGTGTGTCTGTCTGTCTGTGTATCTGTCTGTCTGTGTGTCTGTGTGTCTGTCTGTCTGTCTGTCTGTCCTCAGTGGGAGCTGGAGAGGTCTGTAACTTTGCCGCCTACATGTTCGCTCCGGCCACGTTGGTGACGCCACTCGGCGCTCTGAGCGTCCTCATCAGGTAACTGTCAAAGTTCAGGTCAAGCTTCAGTTTATCAGCACACACGATGTTCAGGACTGATGTCAGGGAAAATACAGGAACAGTTAAAGGTCAGACAGACAGACAGACAGACAGCAGCTAACACACACACTTTGTTTTAGAGTTAGAAAAAATATTTATTGGATTAACTGTTTCTGTGTGTGTGTGTGTGTGTGTGTCAGTGCGGTTCTCTCCTCCTACCTGTTGGGGGAGGTGTTGAACGTCGTCGGGAAGCTTGGCTGTGTGCTGTGTGTGCTGGGGAGCATCTTGTTGGTCATACACGCGCCACAGGAACAGGAAGTGACATCACTGCAGGACATGACCAATAAGCTGCTGGAGCCCGGTGAGTTTTTGTTAAGATTATTATGGGCTGTCATGGCGTCTTTTAAAATGTTAATGTGTCCAGTACAATTAGATTTATGGCCCAACACGAGAACTGAAGGAAGAACTCAGACGCTTCACTGTGAATCTACTCTGTTGTACTGAACATGTGACTTCAGTGAAAGTCTGTAAGTGTGATGACAACTGTGTGTGTGTGTGTGTGTGTGTGTGTGTGTGTCAGGTTTCCTTGTGTACGTGTCGGCCGTGTTTTTGCTGTGTGCGGTGCTCGTCTTCTATTTCTCTCCTCGGGTTGGGAGCTCCAACATCCTGGTCTACATCAGCATCTGCTCGCTGCTGGGAGCCTTCACCGTCTCCTCCGTGAAGGGCCTCGCCATCGCTATCAACACCGGTGAGACACAAACACACTTTAAATGTTATATCAATGAAGGGAGTTTAAAACAAAGGCCAGAATATTGCAAAGCATGAAGCTTGCTCAGTAGTGAGGGACGCTCTGACTTGTTTTTGTTCTGTATCGACTCTTCGCCATTTAAAACTGCTCCACAACAAACGAAAACAAAGAATTATCTTGTCTTGTCTCGTGCTAACGTTATTAGCACAAGTCTATGGCATTTTACATTGTATAAATTAGCCTAGCAGCTAGCAGAGATTTTCTCTTCTCATATGAAGTCAGGATAAATCACACACAGTGTGTGGAGGCTTTATTGTCTTCACAATTTGCATCCAACCACGTGTGTGTGTTGGCTAAACGTAACCACGTGTGTGTGTTGGCTAAACGTAACCACGTGTGTGTGTCGGCTAAATGTAACCACGTGTGTGTGTCGGCTAAACGTAACCACGTGTGTGTGTCGGCTAAATGTAACCACGTGTGTGTGTTGGCTAAACGTAACCACGTGTGTGTGTTGGCTAAACGTAACCACGTGTGTGTGTCGGCTAAATGTAACCACGTGTGTGTGTCGGCTAAACGTAACCACGTGTGTGTGTCGGCTAAATGTAACCACGTGTGTGTGTTGGCTAAACGTAACCACGTGTGTGTGTCGGCTAAACGTAACCACGTGTGTGTGCTGGCTAAACGTAACCACGTGTGTGTGTCGGCTAAACGTAACCACGTGTGTGTGTTGGCTAAACGTAACCACGTGTGTGTGTCGGCTAAATGTAACCACGTGTGTGTGTTGGCTAAATGTAACCATGAGTGTGTATTGGCTAAACGTAACCACGTCTGTGTGCTGGCTAAACGTAACCACGTGTGTGTGTTGGCTAAATGTAACCATGAGTGTGTATTGGCTAAATGTAACCACGTCTGTGTGCTGGCTAAACGTAACCACGTGTGTGTGTTGGCTAAATGTAACCATGAGTGTGTATTGGCTAAACGTAACCACGTCTGTGTGCTGGCTAAACGTAACCACGTCTGTGTGCTGGCTAAATGTAACCACGTGTGTGTGTTGGCTAAATGTAACCATGAGTGTGTATTGGCTAAACGTAACCAAGTCTGTGTGCTGGCTAAACGTAACCACGTGTGTGTGTCGGCTAAACGTAACCACGTCTGTGTGCTGGCTAAACGTAACCACGTGTGTGTGTCGGCTAAATGTAACCACGTGTGTGTATTGGCTAAATGTAACCATGAGTGTGTATTGGCTAAACGTAACCACGTGTGTGTGCTGGCTAAACGTAACCACGTGTGTGTGTCGGCTAAATGCAACCACGTGTGTGTATTGGCTAAATGTAACCATGTGTGTGTGTCAGCTAAACGTAACCATGTGTGTGTGTTGGCGAAACGTAACCACATGTGTGTGTCGGCTAAACATAACCACGTACGTGTGTTGGCTAAACGTAACCACTTGTGTGCGTTGGCTAAATGTAACCACGTGTGTGCATTTGCTAAACGTAACCACGTGTGTGCATTTGCTAAACATAACCACGTGTGTGCGTTGGTTAAATGGAACCACTTGTGTGTGTGTGTGTGTGTCGGCTAAACATAACCACGTGTGTGTGTTGGCTAAACGTAACCACTTGTGTGTGTCGGCTAAACGTAACCACGTGTGTGGTGAAGGAAAAAAAAAACATCAGTTGGTGGTGTTGTACCAATGTAGTGCTTTTATTTTGAAAGAGACTGTATGCAAACTGTACATTTCCTGTGAAAACAGAAGTGTATTTTGAAAACAGACAATGCATGTAACAGGCTGAAGTTGACACGGCGTCCCAGAACATCAACAACCAACACACCCAGGGTACCTTGGACGTCATATGTGGACGTGGAAAGTCCACGACCAAACGTGGACATGTGACGAGGTCACAGTGAGGATGATGTTGAGCTGTCAGAGGAAGGGTTGCATTGTGGGTAATGTGGGCAGCTGGCAGGAGACTATGCTGTGTAAAGACGAGGACGTCTGGTGTTCTGCTTCAGTTTGAATCCTTCCTTGTTTTTTTAATCAGACAGTTTTATCACAGCGTGTCATAAACCAGTTGATGAATCGTACTCTAAAACTCATCTGTGTTTTTCTCTGTTTAGTGTTATATGATATTTCAGTGCTCGCCAGTCCTCTCACCTGGATCCTGCTCGTCACACTCATCGTCTCCATAGTAACACAGGTGAGCTGTTTCATCCTCTCATGCAGGAAGTCTGTTAGTGTCATTTTAAATACATTTTAATTTTATTCTTATTTTAGATAGTTTTCAAAGTGTTAGTTTAATTTCACTTTTTCAGAAAGGCTTATTTTCATAAATGTATTTTTACAGTAGTTGTAGTTTGTGTTTGTCAGGACCAGGTTTAATGTTTCAGACGTACGGAGCTACATACAAAATATGTGGTTGGAATATTTGGGAATATTTCACTGCTGCACTCAGAAGAAAGTTTGACCCCAGCTGGTACTAAAATATTAAATCATCTTCTTGTTAATGTGTTAAATTTCTGTGGTTTAACGTCACAGAAATACATGTTTTTCATGTCTCCGTGCTGAAGATAGCCACGGTCGGAGACATTGTGTTTCTGGGTTGTCCGTCCATCTGCCTGTACGTACATACCTATGTCCATCCCATCCTTGTGTACACCATATCTCAAGAACGCCTCAAGGGAAACTCTTCAGATTTGGCACAAACGTCCACTTGGACTGAAGAATAAACGGATTTGAATTTTGTGGTCAAAGGTCAGTGTGACCTCACAAAATAGGTTTTTGGCCGTAACTCAAGAATTCATACATTAATTATGACACAACTCGTGGAAGCTCTTAGGAATGCGTCAGGGGAATTTCTTCAAATTTGGCACAAATGTCCACTTGGACTGTGCAGTGAACTAATTAGATTTTGGTTGTCAAAGGTCAAGGTCACTGTGACCTTATATGTCTCATTTTTGTGACTGTGATATCTCAAGAACACTTAAAAGGAATTGAAATTTGACACAAACGTCCACTTGGACTAAAGAATAAACGGATTTGAATTTGGTGGTCAAAGGTCAGTGTGACCTTACAAAACCTGTTTTTGGCCATAACTTAAGAATTCATACATTAATTATGATACAACTCGACACAAACGTCTAACAGGATAAAATAATGAAGTGATGACATTTTATATCTGAAAGGTCAAAAGGTTCATTTTTATTTTATTTTTTTAACCAGGTACTGTTCCAGTTCAGTTCTTCAGCAATATCGTTTTGATTTAGTTTCAGCTTGTGTCGATATTTTTCTTTGATTATTTTCATTTTAATTTCAGTTTTTTAGTTCACGATAATCCTAAATTAGAGATCACAGACACAGACAGATGTTTGAGGATCATAAAAAAGGAGGAGCTTCTCTCACCTGTCTGTCCGCCTGCAGGTGAACTACCTGAACAAGTCTCTGGACACCTTCAACACCCTGCTGGTCTACCCCATCTACTACGTCCTCTTCACCACTGTGGTTCTGTCCACCTCCATCATCCTCTTCCAGGAGTGGAGGAGCATGGCGGCCGTGGATGTGGTCACCACGCTGGGGGCGTTCCTGGTCATCGTGGTGGGCGTGTCCATGCTCCACCTGTTCAGAGAGCTGCAGGTTAGTGGTCCCTCCCCCCTCATCCACATGAATGTGTCTTTGTGGCTGAAATTCAGCGCAGTCTTCAGAGGAGGAAGCTTCATGACACTCTGACTTTTCACAGTGTCAGAAAGAGGTTGAAACGTACGCTTCAGTTTCAGGACAAGATGCTTCTAAAATTAAAGCTGCACCATGGAGTTTTCTAGTAAACAAACAAACAAACTGCTGACGTACCTCATGTTGATCAGTCTTGGGTTTCCGTCCTCATAAAACATTTCTAAGCATCCGTGCCAGCGTCTAGTCACAGCCGGAGGCTTTATGTTTTCTGGTTGTCTGTCCATACATCAATCCGTCCCCCTCGTGAATGCAGTATCTCATTCTGTCAGGGAATTTCTTCAAATTTTGCACAAACGTTCACTTTAATTCAGTGATGGATTGATTAGATTTTTGAGGCCAAAGGTCAAGGTCATTGTGACCTTACCCATCTCATTCTCATAAACATGATAGCCCAAGAATGTGTGAAGAATTTTTTTTTTTTTTTTTTTTTTTTCAAATTTGGCTCAAACGTTCCCTTGGACTCAAGAATGAAGTGATTAGATTTTGGTGGTCAGAGGTCAAAATTCAGGGCCCCCATGACCTTGCATCCGTCTCATTCTTGTGAATGTGATGTCTCACAAACACCTTGAGAGAATTTCTTCAAATTTGGCACAAACATCCACTTTGAGTCAGGAAGGAACTGATTAGAATAAGGTGGTTGAAGGTAAAGGTCTGTGACCTGTTCTGTTGCATTCTTCTCAACATGATATCTCCTGAACACCTTCAGGGAATTTCTTCAAATTTGGTCCACTTGACGTGAAAACTGAACCGATTACACTTTGGTGCTCAGAGGTCAAAGGTCACTATGACCTTGTGACCGTCTCATTTAGCGATCGTGATATCTCAAGGTCTGTTAGGGAATCAACAACGAACTGATTAGATTTTCAAGTTCAAAGGTCAAGGTCATTGCATAGTTTACGCTCGTATTTACTCCCTGTAGCTGTCGTCCTCTAACCTACATGTGTTGGTGCATATTTTACGACATTATCAGCACCTGTGGAACAGTGTGAAACCACTGGATGAATTGTGTCACTCAAACAAAACAGGGACCCACCCATTACAAAAAAAAAAAAAAAAAAAAAAAAAAGCTGCTGTGAAATCAGGCGTTTTAGTCGCAACAACCCAAAACAAGCCGGTAAATTCACAGAGGGACTGAAACCTGGGTGGATCATTTGGTGTCCACATACTTTTGGCCATGTAGTGTTTTCTGTCTTGGTTATGGGGCTGTAATGAGCAACACATCAATTCAATCAATCAGTTTTATTTATGAAGCCCAATATCTATATCTATAGCTGAAGGCTCTGGCTCCTGATCTACTTTTGGAGACTTTAGGGACCACGAGTAACCCTGCGTTCTCAGAGCGCAGTGTTCTGGTGGGATAATATGGCACTATGAGCTCTCTAAGATATGACGGAGCTTGACCATTTAGAGCTTTATAAGTTAACAGTAGGATTTTAAATTCAATTCTGGATTTTACAGGGAGCCAGTGCAGAGAAGCTAAAACAGGAGAAATATGATCTCGTTTCTTAGTTCCTGTTAGTACACGTGCTGCTGCATTCTGAATTAGCTGGAGAGTTTTTAAGGACTTACTAGAGCTACCAGATAATAGAGAGTTACAGTAATCCAGCCTTGAGGTAACAAAAGCGTGGACCAATTTTTCTGCATCTTTTCGGGTCAGGATAGGCCTAATTTTCACAATATTACGCAGATGAAAAAATGCAGTCCGTGAGGTTTGTTTTAAATGAGAATTAAAAGACAAATCTTGATCAAATATTACTCCGAGGTTTCTTACGGTAGTGCTAGAGGCCAGAGCAATGCCATCTAGAGAAACTATGTCATCAGATAAAGAGTCTCTGAGTTGTTTGGGGCCAAGAACAATAACTTCAGTTTTGTCTGAATTTAACATCAGGAAATTGGTGCTCATCCAAGTTTTTATGTCTTTAAGGCAGTTATGGAGTTTAGTTAATTGATTACTTTCTTCTGGCTTCATCGATAAATACAACTGTGTATCATCTGCATAACAATGGAAATTTATAGAGTGATTTCTAATGATGTTACCTAAAGGAAGCATATATAGAGTAAATAGGATTGGTCCGAGCACAGAACCTTGCGGAACTCCAAAACAAACTTTGGTACGTAAGGATGATTCATTATGAACGTCAACAAACTGAAAACGATCAGATAAATAAGATTTAAACCAGTTTAGTGCAGAACCTTTTAGGCCAATTAAGTGATCCAGTCTCTGCAGTAGAATTTGATGGTCAATTGTGTCAAACGCCGCACTAAGATCTAATAAAACAAGTACAGAGATGAGTCCTTTGTCTGAAGCAATCAGAAGGTCATTTGTAATTTTAACCAGTGCTGTCTCAGTGCTATGATGCACTCTAAATCCTGACTGAAATTCCTCAAATAAATTATTATCATGGAGAAAATCACACAGCTGGTCTGCGACTACTTTCTCAAGGATCTTTGACATAAAGGGAAGATTAGATATTGGTCTATAGTTGGCTAACACCTCTGGATCCAGGGTGGGCTTTTTTAGTAGAGGTTTAATTACAGCTACCTTAAAAGACTGTGGTACATAGCCTGTTAATAAGGATATATTGATCATATCTAATATATGAGTGTTAACTAAAGGAAAGACCTCCTTAAGTAGCCTAGTTGGGATGGGGTCTAAGAGACACGTTGATGATTTAGATGAAGAAATCACTGCTGTCAATTCTTGAAGAGAAATTGGGGAGAAGCAATCTAAATATATATTAGGTCTTACAGCTGTGTTTGAGGTTAGATAGGTACTATCTGAGGACAGGAGGTCATGCGTATGATACAAGAATTTAATGTGCTGTGATGTTTTTCAGTTGACGATGAAGCAGCTGACCAGTCAGCTGTCTCAGCCGGTGGAGAGGGAGGGGCTTGCAGACGAGGTTTCAGCCAATGGACGACCAGCAGCAGGAGGAGGAGGAGGAGGAGGAGGAGGAGGAGGAGGAAGCAGGAGTAAAAAGGAGGATAAATATGGACTGATGGACAACATGGTGATAGAGAGTCTTCCTCCTATGAGAGAGGAAGGGCCGAGAGTCTTCATCATCAGCTGAGAGGGACAGAGGTTTGTGTTTCCTGTCTGGGCGGGGCTGTCGTCCTCGCGCTGATACTGTAAATCTGTGTGCACTTTATTTTAACGGCCTCTAGTCTGACAACGTTTCAGTTCACCACCGACGTCTGTCAGCGTTCAAAACAAAATTTACTGTAAAGGTTCTGAAACCAGAGAAACTGAGTCACTGCACACGTCCAAATACTGGATATAAACTGTCCAAGAGTTATTTAAGACTGACTGAAATCAAACTGTTTAAACCAACTGTGGAGGACATGTGAGACACTTTATTACGTCGATGTATCTCTGAACAGGCTCACCGGGTTCAGGATTCAAAGAGACATCAAACAGCTACAGAGAGAATTAATGTGACCACAAATACACAGAAAAGGATCAAAAAGAGACACAAAGAGATGCAAAACAATAATCAACAGAATTAATACAACTTCAGAGACACAAAAAGAAATGACAAAGATGGCTACAAAGATGTATAGGACGACTACAAAGACAAATAACATCTGCAAAGAGACAAAACGACTACAAAGATACATTAAATGACGTCAAAGACACAAAACAACTATAATGAGACACCAAGCAGCTACAAAGAGGCACAACCTCAAAGGCACAAAACAACTGCAAAAATACAAAACGACTACAAAGATGCGTAAAACAACTTCAAAGAGACAATAAAGGACTACAGAGATGTATAGGATGACTACAAATACACAGATCAACGATAAAGAGAACTGAGATGATGACAGAGACACAAAACAACTTCAGAAAGATTCAACAATAGAAAATAAAGAGGTGAAATGTTTTGCGTAGATGAAAGTGTATTAAAATAATGATGTATTGAATTGTTACGTTGCCATAGTAACGATAGACACTTGAAATGACCAGTGTAAACTGGACGTCTGTTGCTCCTGTTGAAGGAGGCGACAGGTGTGTTCAGTAACACCAGGAAACATATATGAAACCTTTAGTTTCCCTCAGTGACCTCATCAGCCTTCAGCCATCAATCATCAACCAGCTGCTTTATTTAAGTCTCGTCTTCATGTCTGATTGAAATGAATCAGCTGTTCAGAGTTTCTTCCTGTCGACAAATCCCTCAGAAAAAATAAAAGTCTCTCAGTACTCTGAGTTTCCTCCTGTCTGTGGCGAATTTTATAAAACCCAACACTGCAGCTGATGATCACCTGACGATCACCTGACGATCACCTGACGATGTGAACAGTAGCTGCTGTGTGAGGACGCCACCTGACACCTGCTCTGACCTGAGATCAGTTTAAATAAATAACAAGCTGCAGTGTATTGAGGTCACACACACAGGTGTAACCAGAGAGCGCAGACCTCGGCTCTGTGTGTACGTTTCACTCTGCTGTACAGTAACTACACCTCAAATCTACGTCTCAGGTAGAATCAAACAACACAGGTGGTTTACCTCTGAAGCTCCAGAGCTGTGTGCAGAAACGTTAACGTGCAGCACTGCTGTTTGTTTGACATCATTCTCATGTACATATTGTGTTTATTTTCAATCAGGGACAAAAAAATCTGTCTTTGCATTTTATTTTGATCAGTCTGTTTTTACAAAAGTGCTCCTGACGTCTGTAAAGAGGCTTTGACTCGACATGAGAGACATGGAGCCCTTCGGAGACACACACCCATCAGCCAGAACATTCACACCACAGGTGAAGTGAAGAACTGTGGTTATTCTGTTGCACCTTTGGTTCATTCATGTGGATACCACCTGACATGTTCACCCACTCAAACACCGGTCAGTGATCGGTGTGTATCGTGCATCGCCAGCCAGCCTGAAAATACAGAGATATGAGCCCTGATTCTCAGAGTGAAGGCAGCCTGATGAAGGTGTCGGCCGATAACAATCAGTTTTAGTTCGTTTTGAGATTAACGTCTCGTCTATTTAAGTCGGGGGTCGTCAGCCTTCGCTATCCAAAGAGCCATTTTTGGCCAAAAAGGATTAAAAAAATCTGCCTGGAGCAGCAAAACATATTTGATCATATCATAATAAAACTTACGGCCAGTTCATCAACATCACCAACTGATCTGAACGAGCGTTCACCAACATGTTTCAGTTCAGGCAGCTCCTCTGCACTCAGATAGTTATCATTATTTGGTGCTTGAACTCTGCAGCGTTGCCGATGGAAGCAAACCAGCCTGTCGGTGCACCGTTAAAGTCTCTTTTTTCCTCTGAGATTTTTTCCCTTTTTGGATTTAGAGTCCACAGCGAGGAAGACTCAAGACAACTGTCGCCATCACCCGTGCTGTTGTGGAGGAAGAGGCTCCAGGCCAGACGTACGACACGTTTTAGTGGATGAAATGTTTTTTTAAATCGCTACACAGGCTGCACATTTATACAGCTGAAGAATGTGAGATTCACTTTAAGCCTACAGAATAAATGAAAATTGAAAATGTATTTATAATTTAATTTCCATGTAGGTTTCTGTTGAAGCCACAGGGAGCAGCTGGAGAGCAGCACGTGGCTCCAGAGCTGCAGGATGCCGACCCCTGATATGATAAACCCCTGGTTTAAGTCACCACAACACATAATGAAATATTAATAATCAGAAGAAAACACTGAACTTATTGTTGACTCTGATCTGTTCTGTGGATTTGTTGACAATTAGAAAAATACAGAATATCAGCAGATTTATTCTTTGTTCCTCCCATCGCACTTTATTCACTTTAACGATCATTTCAAAACCTTTATGGACCTAAAACACATTTCATGACTTTAAATGAATGATTATAAAGATACAAATCTGATATCAGACGTCACTGTAATAATGTGAAACATTTATCCAGTTTTATTTTTGTTAGTTTGTATTTTGTGTTGAGCAGTGACTGAGGTCGTTTTCTCATCAGCACCACTAACGAAATATTTCAAATATTAGTCGTTAGTTTGTCGTCGTCAGACCAGAGGCCCCGAGGTCAAACAGATCAGGTTGTTTTAAATGAAGGAAAAAGAAAATCAAATCAGGGAATCGACCTGGTTTGTAGACGATGAGAGACTCTGTGGTTTCAGGAGACGACAGAGTTCAGAGTGAGACGTCTCTCTGCTTCTTCTTCGTCTTCTTCTTCTTCCTGTTACTGACTCGTCTTCTGGTGTTTCAGATTGTGTCTGAACGTCCTCTCTGCCGACAGCTGGAGTTTATGAAGCAGCCGACACACAGACTCTGAAATATTCTGACCATCGTTGAGTGTTTTTATAACCTCAGTCTGTCTCACAGCTCAGGCAGTAGAGCCACACTGAGCTGCAGAACAGTCCAGTCAGTATGAGAGTGCAGTGGAACAACACAGGCATAATGAATACATACAGAGTGTATATATGAACACACTCGATGATGGTCAGTGTATTGATGTGTAACGTGTGTGTGTGCGCAGCTGAAGACTCGTCTGCTGATGACGCTCAGAGGAACAAACCAATCAGACTCATTATTGACTCACAGAGTTTTGATGCTGCAAACTTAAAGGAACGTTGTGCTGCTCTGCTCTGTTCATGGCTGACACACAACACTTTGCATTAATGCCGTCAGTTAGAGGTTATGATGTCACAGCAGGTGAAACTTCACTCAGGTGAACACACTTCCTCTCTGAGCGTCAGGTGTTCAGATTGATTCTCTGTATGCTAAATATGTAGCCACAGCTGCTTAGCTTAGCTTAGCTTAGCATAAAGACTGGAAACAGGGGGAAACAGCTAGCCTGGCTCTGACTACAGATTAGATCCACTGATCAGTTCCTGTACAGCTCACTGAGAAACATGCTGATCCTGGTTTAATCTGAGTAAAACCTGCAGACTGCCGTCGGGTTCGAGCCGCAGGTTACACAACAAACTGTTTTTACTCTTTAGTTTCTGAGCAGGATCAACAAACAAGTCAGGTACGGATATACCGACTTAATTTGAATTTTGTTTTTTGCAGGATGTAGAAAATCTCAACATCGAGACAGTCGAATCATTACGATGCCACAAAATGGAGCAGATGCGTTAACCGTCTTCTGTCGGGTTCAGACCACATGATATCAGCCTGGTTACAGCCCAACGCGGCGTCGTACTGTGCCGGCTCAGATCGTGAACGAGTGTTGTACTGATAACCCATGCTTTCATCTGGTGTAGTGTGTCATAGTAGACAACAACTGACGCCACGTCTGGGACGCCTCACGACGTCCCGCAGAAAGTCTAACATGTTTGATTTTCTTCTCCCGTCACAGCCGTCACTTTGACCAATAGGAACACAGAACGATCTGTTGCCATGGAAACTGTAGGACAACAACAGCCCAGCCTTGTAGATATTTCCTGTAGGGACGTTAGCACACAGAGTAAAAAGGAAACGGCAGAAACGACATTAAAGAGGACTGTGTGAACAGGCCGAGGGTCCAGGTGCCACGTCTGAAGGGTTAGTGTCGGTCAGACGTGCTGGACTCAAAGGGTTTATCTGTTCTGTCATGTAGCGGAGTTGCTAACGTTAGCTCGCAGCCAGCCTGCTGATGTCCCGCTGATGGCCTGAAACAGATTAAACTTGCGGTCTGATCTCTGTTTAGTTGGAGCCGTCTGTTTGAATAATTCGTATGAAGAAGAGTTAAAAAACAAATATGATGCTCAATCGCGTTTTAATCTTCGTACATCTTGTAGCAAAACAAGCTTGAAAAAAGTTGATTTAATATTTTAACTATTCAGAAAAAAAGCTGTTTCCAGTCTTTATGCTAAGCTAAGCTAAGCTAAGCTAACTGACTGTAGCTTCATATTTACTGTACAGACATGAGTGTCGAACTCTCTGAACTGTTCCTTTAACTTCACATCATCAGAACAAACTTTGACAACAGAAAACAGACGTATTTTTATTTTTTATCTGCAGCAGATTTTTAGTTTCTGCAAGTTTGTATTTTAAAATTATTTTTAACCAAATTTGGCTTTTGAGGAAGCAAAAAACAGGTTTATGTTTTAGAAACTGAGCGTTTATACAAAGCTGTGTGATTTAAAGTTCAACTGCTGGAACAAAAACAAAAACTCTGGTTTAGTTTTATTTCTTTTTTCTGAAGTCTGAAATTCAAACGTTATATTTCCTGTTCGTGTTTTTATATTTTTAATGCACACAGATCGTTTCAATAAAGAACAACTTGATGAATTTTGTCATTTCCTGTTTATTCCTTTGTTTTGGTCATTTTTTTTGCCTTCGTGCCGGCGATAGCTGTGGCTGGAGGGAATTATGTTTTCGGGTTGTCCATTCGTACATGTGTCCGTCTGTACGTACGTCTGTCCAATGTATGTACTTCCTTACTTCTTATGAACACAATATCTCAGGAAGGCCTCCAGGCATTTTTTGTTTCTTCAAATTTAGCACAAACGTCCACTTGGACTGAAGAATGAACTGGTTACAATTTTGTGGTTGAAGGTCAAAGGTCACTGTGACCTCACAAATATGTTTTTGGCCGTAACTCAAGAATTCATACACTAATTATGACAAAACTCAAACAATGAACTGATTAGACTTTGGTGCTCAGAGGTCAAAGGTCACTGTGACCTTGTGGCCATCTTATTTTGTAAATGTGATATCTCAAGAAGGTCTCAAGGGAATTTCTTCAAATTTAGCACAAACGTCCACTTAGACTCAACAATGAACTGATGGGATTTCGTGGTCAAGGGTCAAAGGTCAGTATGACCTTGAATCTGTCTCATTCTTGTGAACACAATATCTTAAGAACACTGAAAGGGAACTTTTTGTGGGCAGAAGGCGTCATACAACCACAGGGTGGTGATTCTAGTTGATAATACGTTTGCTGTTAGTATCGTGTTTTTTTATAAATAATTAATTCAGTGTAGCCTGAAAAAAAAGTCAACAATAACAGGACATTGAATCTCCAGAGCTCGGAGTGATTCTCCAGAGTGTTCATTCAGCCCTAGAAGGTAAAGAATTTAAAAACTTAATTTGAGCCATTAAAACAAATACAGAAGATGAAGCTAACAAACTTTAAACAGCCTTTAAAAACAAATGTCACAGTGATTAACATGAAGAAGAAAAGACAGAGGAGAAGAGGAGGTGGGAACAGATGAATAATTTCACATTATTTATTCTTCATCTTCGTCTTCTCTGTTCATCGTCACACAGTGTTCAGTGTTCTGCTGCTCCTGTGGGGAAACTGTCTCACTGTTGTCAGGGAAGTGTTTCGTCTGTAACCTCTGAGGACTAATTATCCAGCAGCCCGACAGACAGAGTGTCAGACAGACGGACACACAGGGCTCCTCTTATTTCTCTGTTTTAATAATAATATATATAATATATTTTATTTGTAATGCACTTTTCATCTTTGGATCTCAAAGTGCTACAGGTTACAAGCATAATATAAAAACATATGAAAAAATCACTATAATTAGCTCAAATCAACAGTCAAAGGCTTTTTTGAATCAAAAGGTTTTCAGGCCTTCTTTAAAAGAGTCCAGGCTCTGTGCAGCCCTCAGCTGGAGAGGGAGGTTGTTCCACAAACGTGGTGCGGCCGAGCAAAAGGCTCGGTCTCCCATGGTGCAGAGCTTGGTGCTGGGGACACGGAGGAGTAGGCTGCCTGCAGATCTGAGGGTCAGGTGGAGGATTGTGGAGTGATTAGTTCTTGTAGGTGTGTGTCCATTGATGCATTTGTGGGTGAGCAGCAGGATTTTGTAATTGATCCGGGACGAGACAGGGAGCCAGTGCAGTGAGTGCAGGATGGGGGTTATGTGCTCATGTTTACAGATTCTCATCAGTTTTGTGCCTCCTCTGTCCTCGATCTCAGCGCTCCATCTCGAAGGATGTGTCAGCTCCTAAAATGCATCTGGAGGAGTGATGAGCGAGGATGCCCAGGTCTTTCCAGCCCCCATTACATAAAAAGAGGTGCGGCACACAACTGAGAGTCGATCTCACCCCCAGGGAATCAAACTACGCTGCACTGGCAGTGTCACTGTCAATGTAAACACGCACTTGGACGTGAATTCCCAACAGGTGGTGCGCTGGACATGATACACATTGCGAAATATGCAAATTAAGCACCACGACTGAAGCGAGTGGCTCAATCTCACTTCATTCATGAACTTCAGCGACCAGTTTGCGCCGTGATAGCCAATCAGCACTGAGATTCTGAAGACAGTTTATTCATCGATTCAGTGAATTATTTGCACACGTTATGTAAGTCAGCACAAAATATTTGATTGAAAATTTGCATCACCTTTGGTGTGAACACGACATAATGACGCTGGGGCGCCGCTTTGCGTCTGTGTGAGATGCACCAGAGTTTCCAGCAACTCCAAAGTGAACCCAACTGCATCATTAGACTGAACTTAGACAGCGTGAAAGTCTTTGACCGGTACTTTGAGGAGAGCGGAGATCGAGACCAGCAACAGCTGCAGCGTTTGTGCCGCTCAAAGCCGACATCTGTGATCCTCTCCTAACCACAGCCAAGTTGCCTCAACCTAACCGCCAACCCATTCTCATTCTGAACCTGTCAAATACTGCGGCTTTGTCACTGACGTCAGCGCCAGACACGACACCAAAAGCCACCTGTCACATCGATGTGATTCGCCGCTGGATGGCGTCAGTTTGAAACACTGCTCATAACGATGTCACAGAAGGAGCTGCAAAGTCCCCACTGGACGGTTGATCCAACAAACCCTGAACTTTCACCTGGGAGCCCGCTGCTCACTTCCTGTGTGAATGTAGTGCAAAGCCATGATGTTTTTTCTAAACCTACTGTGTTGTACCACATACTGTACTGAGAGGACACAATGCATGCAACAGGCATAAATTGGCAGGATAAGAATAAAGGTGGTGGCGAAAGTCCAGGTAGGGCAGGTGGGTGGGTCCAACTAACACTGACTTCCACCCAGGAGGCCGCTGTTCACTTCCTGTAAGATTGTAAAGCCAAACCCTGTTCTTCTTTCCGAAACTCAACCACGTGTGTGTTGTTGAAGGAAAAAAACATCAGTTGGTGGTGTTGTACTGATGTAGTGCTTTTATTTTGAAAGGGACTGTATGCAAACTGTACATTTCCTGTGAAAACAGAAGTGTATTTTGAAAACAGACAATGCATGTAACAGGCTGAAGTTGACACGGCGTCCCAGAACGTCAACAACCAACACACCCAGGGTACCTTGGACGTCATATGTGGACGTGGAAAGTCCATGACCAAACGTGGACATGTGACGAGGTCACAGTGAGGATGATGATGATGATATTTGACGTGTTGGCCACTTCTTCCTGCAGATTGTTCTGCCTCAAAATACAACTGACATGCGTGATTGTAGTAACGCCTGGTTCTTCTGTCCAAGCGGTAAAACGTGACTTGTAGGGATGAGACGATACAGCTTTTTACCAAACGTCACTTTATGACGCTGTGATGCACGGATGTCTCTTTGTTACACCTCTCTCTTCATCCTCTTCCTCAGAGACATTTGAATTGCAAACTCAACAGACACTCAGCAGGCTGAGCTGAGTCATTAAACGCCTCGTCCAGAGATCATTTAAAGTACTCAGTGGCTGCAAAACAAATCTGAGGTGTCATAAGGATAAATCTGTATTGACGATCAGCTGCTGCAGCAGCACACACACAGATTAAGATACATAATAACAGATAAATAAAACTAAAACAGAAACTGTTTGTTTTACGCAGCGTCCCAACATCAATGTTTTATTTACAGCTAAATTATTAATAACTGTTAAATGTTCTTCTTGATAAGGGCACAGCAGCTGTCACATGAACACACAGATGAATAAAATTACACCGTGGACAAAAGGGTGCGTTGGACACTGTGGACAAAGGTGCAGTTGCTTGAGCACCCTGAGCCGCCGCCTCCGCACACGCCTGCCATGAAGTCATGCCAGCGAGCCAGTGAACACGACATCCTTCAGTTACATCACTACAGGACAGAGGGACAGTCTCATGTTTCCACAGAGCTGTGTTAAGTGAAGTGAGACGTCCTCCGTGACAGTGGACCGGATCGATTTCCAGGTCAGTTAAAGAGCAATCAGTGAAGGCGACTGGGACGCTCCCCAGGACCCAGAAACTGAAGCAGCTCAACTGAATCCACACGTTACTCATTGTAGTTTAAACGTGATTTTGCTTCTCCTGCTACATGTCCACATGTCCTGTGTTCAAAGAGACATACTGAGGGTCAGGTCTGCTTCTGTTTTCCAGCTCTTCAGTAGTTCCCCAGACGTCCACTTGGTGTCGCTGTGACACAAGCCCTCAGCTGACAGCACTCAGCAGAGTGTGTGTGAGTAGGTACCATTAATCACACTGCATGTATAAAACATGAGACACCCACAGACGTCTGAGCTGCAGCTCCTTAACAACACATTTCAGATACCTGAAAGCTTTGAAACGCTCCTCTTGTCTCGACATGTCTTTATCGCCCGCTGGGTGCTAATTGCTATTCAGAAATTCAATAAAGGCAGAATGTCTCTACCTGGTTTCACCTCATCAGCCAACAGTGACCTGAACATTCAGCAGGCTGTTCACCAGGACTCCCAGGAAGGGTTACAGCTCCCGCTCCACGCCAGGTGTTGGAAATGTTTCCAGGGCTGCTGAGTCGCTGTCGTGGCTCCGAGCTGCAGCCTCATGGACACTGCATGATGTCGGGGTCGTCTTCCTCGCTCACTCAGAGCTCCTGAAACTATTTAAAGTACATTAATGAGCACCAGGTCACATGATCTGTACTGTACTTAAATACAACTATAAAGTACTGGAGTATTTCCATTTTATGCTACTTTATAGTTTTACTCCACTACATCAGCAAACACACACACACACACACACACACACACACACTACATCTGCACACACACACACACACACACTACATCTGCACACACACACTACATCTGCACACACACACACACACACTACATCTGCACACACACACACACACACTACATCTGCACACACACACACACACACTACATCTGCACACACACACTACATCTGCACACACACACACACACACTACATCTGCACACACACACTACATCTGCACACACACACTACATCTGCACACACACACACACACACTACATCTGCACACACACACTACATCTGCACACACACACTACATCTGCACACACACACACACACACTACATCTGCACACACACACTACATCTGCACACACACACACACACACACTACATCTGCACACACACACTACATCTGCACACACACACTACATCTGCACACACACACACACACACACTACATCTGCACACACACACACACACACTACATCTGCACACACACACACACACACTACATCTGCACACACACACTACATCTGCACACACACACACACACACACTACATCTGCACACACACACTACA
The DNA here is from genome assembly GCF_041903045.1 of Epinephelus lanceolatus. Classification (NCBI taxonomy): domain Eukaryota; kingdom Metazoa; phylum Chordata; class Actinopteri; order Perciformes; family Serranidae; genus Epinephelus; species Epinephelus lanceolatus. The sequence goes on along the minus strand of NC_135744.1, from coordinate 44,204,431 downwards.
TCTGCACACACACACATCTGCACACACACACACATTACATCTGCACACACACGTCACATCTGCACACACACACACTACATCTGCACACACACATCACATCTGCACACACACACTACATCTGCACACAGACACACACACTACATCTGCACACACACGTCACATCTGCACACACACATACACACACTACATCTGCACACACACTACATCTGCACACACACATACACACACTACATCTGCACACACACGTCACATCTGCACACACACACTACATCTGCACACAGACACACACATCTGCACACACACACTACATCTGCACACACACACACACACACACTACATCTGCACACACACACACACTACATCTGCACACACACACACACTACATCTGCACACACACACACACACACACACTACATCTGCACACACACACACACACTACATCTGCACACACACACACACACACACACTACATCTGCACACACACACACACTACATCTGCACACACACACACACACTACATCTGCACACACACACACACACACACACACACACACACACACACACACACACACACACACTACATCTGCACACACACACACACTACATCTGCACACACACACACACTACATCTGCACACACACACACACACACACACACACACACACACTACATCTGCACACACACACACACACACACACACACACACACTACATCTGCACACACACACACACACTACATCTGCACACACACACACACACACACACACACACACACTACATCTGCACACACACACACACACACTACATCTGCACACACACACACACACACACACACACTACATCTGCACACACACACACACTACATCTGCACACACACACACACACTACATCTGCACACACACACACACACACACACACACACACACACACACTACATCTGCACACACACACACACACACACACTACATCTGCGCACACACACACACACACACTACATCTGCACACACACACACACACACACACACACACTACATCTGCACACACACACACACACACTACATCTGCACACACACACACACACACTACATCTGCACACACACACACACACACACACACTACATCTGCACACACACACACACACTACATCTGCACACACACACACACACTACATCTGCACACACACACACACACACACACACACACACACTACATCTGCACACACACACACACACTACACACACTACATCTGCACACACACACACACACTACATCTGCACACACACACACACACTACATCTGCACACACACACACACACACACACACACACTACATCTGCACACACACACACACACACTACATCTGCACACACACACACACACACACACTACATCTGCACACACACACACACACTACATCTGCACACACACACACACACACACACACACACACTACATCTGCACACACACACACACACACTACATCTGCACACACACACACACACACACACACACTACATCTGCACACACACACACACTACATCTGCACACACACACACACACTACATCTGCACACACACACACACAGACACACACACACACACACTACATCTGCACACACACACACACACACACACACACACTACATCTGCGCACACACACACACACACACTACATCTGCACACACACACACACACACACACACACACACACACACTACATCTACACACACACACACACACACACTACATCTGCACACACACACACACACACACACACACACACACACACTACATCTGCACACACACACACACACTACATCTGCACACACACACACACACACACACACACACTACATCTGCACACACACACACACACTACATCTGCACACACACACACACACACACACACTACATCTGCACACACACACACACACTACATCTGCACACACACACACACACACACACACACACACTACATCTGCACACACACACACACACACTACATCTGCACACACACACACACACACACACACACTACATCTGCACACACACACACACTACATCTGCACACACACACACACACTACATCTGCACACACACACACACAGACACACACACACACACACTACATCTGCACACACACACACACACACACACACACACTACATCTGCGCACACACACACACACACACTACATCTGCACACACACACACACACACACACACACACACACACACTACATCTACACACACACACACACACACACTACATCTGCACACACACACACACACACACACACACACACACACACTACATCTGCACACACACACACACACTACATCTGCACACACACACATTTGACAAACTCAGAATGAGAATGGGGACCTGACCTAACAGCTAACCAAAGGAGGCAGGGAGCGAGTCGAGGCGACAGAATCCAAAATGTAAAGTTTGTACTCAAACACAGTTTATCTTCATGGATTCTATTGATGCTGAATTGACAAGAACACTGTCGACATACGACGCCTTTTATCTTGTGTTTCTAGAGTGATGTGTTTTTGTGGACATGTAAGGAATTGTTCATATGTCATGTTTTTTTAAAGGGTGTTTGGTGTGATATTTCAAGGTTCACTTTATTTGTCATTCTTATGCAGGTACATAAAAACAAAATACTGTTTCGCAAGTTAAAAACACTTTAAAAGAGAAGAAGCAGAAAGGAAATAATCTCAGAAGGAATCTAGTTTAGTCTGTAAATATTGAATCTGCAAGTATCTTCTGTTTGAACGGCGAGACTGTGAGTCAGTGATGATGTCACAACGTACACAGATTCAACTCTTAGTACATCACCGAACCTTCTGAGTTTGACTGACTGCTGCAGCGGAGGCGTGTCGCCGTCTCCGTCAGATATAATTCCTGAAGTTTCATATCGAACCATTTTCGTTGAACTTCTTGGATGGTTCTTACAACAGAGGACACAGAGCTAATGGCACCCGTTATTCATGGGCGGGGATGGATGCTATCTGCTGACTCATGAACATACACACGTGTGTACGATCAAATGCAGCGCATTTCCTGCAGCGTTGATAAATCCAGTGCAGGTTTTTAGTACTGACGTTTTTTTATGAGCCGATGTTATCACAGATTTACAAACATGTCATGAATGAGACCAGATGTCTTCAGATGTGAGAGGATGTCACACTTTAGTCTTCTTGAAGTCTTCCACTCTGTGGTAGGATTTACACAATCGTGTTCAGACTGACGTTAGTTTTAGGATTGTCTAGCTAAAAAGTTAAACGCAACTTTTGCTGCAACTCCACATCATCTGGTAACGTGCTGCGTTAACTAATCAAATACGAGCAAGTGCATTTTCCGTCAATGTAAAGATGCGATTAGATGTGATTTCCCACCGGGCGGCACAATGGATGTGACGTGAAATACGCAAATTAAGCAGCACAAATGAAGAAGTAAGTTGCAAGTGCCTCAAAACTGTACTTAGGTACTTGACTTGTATAAATATATATACACACTGTTTTGGAGTTAGATAAACCTTTAAACGCACCAGTGTGTCACTCAAACTGCACCTCCTGCATCATATTTCATGTCTCACCTTTAAACAACTCAACACTGTATGAAATAACTCCAGACTGATCCTTTAACTTCAGGAAACAGTAACTTTATTGTGTTTACTTGGTGCAGGTTTGTGTGAGAGTAAAGAGTCTGCTGCAGGTTTGATGATGACGATCAGCATCGTGCAGCTCCGATAATTAGAGTTATTATAAAACATAGAATCACAGCTCTATCTGCTGCCACTGATAACGACTCTCCGCTGTGACGAGTCACTGCAAACCAAAAGCCATAATTACATTTTGCACACTTTGATTGGCTTTTCGTTAATTCCCTGACAGCCAATCGGCCTGGCTCCTCTTGTCTGGGTCGCTCAACTCGCGTCCATGTTTGATGGTCACTTTAAACCCCCATAATCCTCTCTCACGGATACAAACACAAAGAAGCTTCTTCTTCTTCTCTCCTTCCTGTCTGACAGCTTCAGTGTCGTTGACGAACTCTTCTTCTTATCTGACAGTTTTCAACAGATGTTCCTCCGTTAACCGTCCGTCTGCTTCCACGATGTCTTGTGTCAGATGTGATTTTTATAATCCCTCAATACAAACTGGAGCTTCGTCACACTGTCTGCATCTGTGTGTGTGTGTGTGTGTGTGTGGACATGGAGTATTTGTATGTGTTTGTATGTATGCAATTCTTGTATGTGTTGGTGTATAGACCCTTTAGGGCCCACGTCACAATGACATCATGTGATCACCTGGAGGTGCAGCTGCCTCTCCCCCACAGGGCTGTAGGCTCCATAGGAGTGTTAAAATGTGTTTGTTTGTTGTGTTATTGGGAGCCAGAATAGAAGGAGTCATGGCTCAAAACCAGCCGCCACTGCCCGTCAACAAAAACAAAGACAACTATGGTTAAATGTGATAAGACCAAAGGACTGGACGGAGGCCATCATCAAAAATGCTCACATGTGCAGCGCACACTTCATATCAGGTTAGGGAAAAAGTATTTCCTGTTGTAGGGATGAATAAGGTTATGTGTATTAAGGGTTATCATGTCCACCTCATCAGAAACTGGGGAGGGATTAAGAGGAAGATTGGATTTCTCTGCAACGCTAACTTTTTAGCACATTAGCTAACGTTAGCTTCCATAGCAAAACAAACAAGTGTGGTCCTCCTTTTCCAGTTTGCACTAGCTAATGTCTATAGAGAACTGTTTTGCCTCCAGCTAAGCCCCGCCCACCACAAAAACATCACACTGTTCACTAACAATAAAAGGGTCTATGCTCTCCTACATATATTCTAATGACTTTTTAACTGATGGGTGTAATGTTCACCTGTATGTACCCTCCACTACACCTCTGCCTGAACCTGCCCAACACGTGCATCACTAATACTCAGAGGACAGGGTGGTGGTCCGTGGTTAAACAGAGTCAGTGCTGTGAGGGTGCTGCACAAACGCTGAAGTGAAGCTTGCAGACGTTGATACTGATATTTGAAGTTTCAGTTATTGTTAAAAAAATGAGAAAACATGAATTTTCAATTGAGCACAAATCGTCCCTTTTGATTGGTGTGTGACAAGTTTGGAGACAGTGATGTCATTTAGTAACAACCTGCTGTTTTTTCTGTCATTTCATCTTCTGTGTGAGAGCTGTTTGGAAACAGTAAGCTGTGAATAGAAAAAGCAATCAAGGAAAAAAACTGTAAATGTTTCTTCAGTTTGTGGGAAAATGAAGCGGCTACAGATTTAGTGTGTAAAGTTTTCACAGTAACAGAAGAACTGGAGGCTCTGTGAGCACACAGGGCTTTTTCAAATGATTTGTTTCATACTGGAAAGTTCAATAAGACGAACATCTTTGTCTCTGCCTCCAAAGTCCGTCTCTGGCTCAGTCCCTGATGGCTCTTTCACCTTCTCTTCTTTTTTTTATGTCTTTGCTTTATTGATTGGTCTGATATCCTAATTTCCACTTCTCTCTCTCTAACTTTTCCTTTGTCTCTTTCTTTCTTTGTTTCTCGTGGACAAAAGCTCTCCTTGCCTTATCACACTTAAACCCCCATCTCTTTCTTATGACTTTGTCTCCTCACCCCTGTTTCTGTCCATTAGCTTCTGCTCTCTCCGAGCTCCCAGGACCTTTTTATTGAACGGTTTGGTGTCCCGAGGGGGACATCATATCACGTAACACCTCATTACTCCCCCGGCTGTGAGGGAGGACGGAGACAGACGGGGCCGAAACAAAGCCGCCAATTAGCCCCGGAAAGGCCCTGATTAGGAGTTTGTGGCCCATTACCTTCCACCACTCGCCCTCATAGAGACTTCCAGAAGAACAGCGATGAGGAGGAGGAGGAGGCGGACTGGATCCCTGAGGGGCTGCTGACAAAACACCAGACCATTCTCCACTGCGAAGAAATACAGAGAAGTTTCAGATGACAACAAACAACTGAAAATGAGCCAAAGTGTTTGAGGCAGTGCGAGAAACTTTGGTGTTAGACGAAATAAAATGAGATGTTGCAGCAGCACAACGACAGAAGTAAGTACACATAAAAAGACAAGTAAAAAAATTAAAGTGAAATGAGATACACTCAGCAGCCACTTTATTAGGTACACCTTGCTGGTACCAGGTTGGACCCCCTGTTTAATTCTTGGTGTCACAGACTCAACAAGGTGCTGGAAACATTCCTCAGAGAGTTTGGTCCATATTGACATGATGACATCACACAGTTGATCCATGATGAGAATCTCCCGTTCCAGCACATCCCAAAGGTGCTCTATTGGACTGAGATCTGGTGACTGTGGAGGCCATTGGAGTACAGTGAAGTCATTGTCATGTTTGAGATGATGTGAGCTTTGTGACATGGTGCGTTATCCTGCTGGAAGTAGCCATCAGAAGATGGGTACACTGTGGTCATAAAGGGATGGACACGCTCAGCAACAATACTCAGGTAGGCTGTGGTGTTTAAACCATGCTCAGTTGGTACTAAGAAAATCTCCCCCACACCATTACACCACCAGCAGCAGCCTGAAGCGTTGATACAAGGCAGGATGGATCCATGCTTCCATCTGAATGTGGTTTTTCCAATCTTCTATTGTCCAGTTTTGGTGAATTGTAGCCTCAGTTTCCTGTTGTTAGCTGACAGGAGTGGCACCTGGTGTGGTCTTCTGCTGCTGTAGCCCATCTGCTTCAAGGTTGGACAAGGTGTTGTTGCTTCAGAGATGCTCTTCTGCACACCTTGGTTGGAACCAGTGCTTATTTGACTTCCTGTTGCCTTTCTATCATCTTGAACCAGTCTGGCCATTCTCCTCTGACCTCTGGCATCAACAAGGCATTTTAGCTCACTGGATATTTGCTCTTTTTGGGACCATCCTCTGTAAACCCTAGAGATGGTTGTGCTGAAAATCCCAGTAAATACTCAGACCAGCCCGTCTGGCACCAACAACCATGCCACGTTCAAAGTCACTTCAATCACCTTTCTTCATCATTCTGATGCTCCGTTTGAACTTCAGCAGCTCGTCTTCATCATGTCTACATGACTCAATGTTAATGAGCTGCTGACACCTGATTGGCTGATTAAATATTTGAGATAACGAGCGGTTGAACAGGTGTACCTAATAAAATGGCCAGTGAGTGTACATCTCTGTAATATAAGAATAGAGGTAAACGAACTAAGAGCCATTACAGATGAGGTTTACAGCCACAGAGTCAGTAGTGACACGTGTGGAGCGAGACACATTGAGCTCATCTTTCAGGCTGACATTCTGAAATATATTTAAAAACTCAAACACTCCGTCAGCGTCTTAAGGCCCAGAGTTAATGCAGTGAGTCGTCCCTGATAACAGACAGACAGACAGCCTGCAGCTAAGCTGTTAAGGACAGACTGCCTTCAATATTCTGCACAATTTAACCGCCATGACCTTCTTCTTGAAACACATAGTCTGCCCTCCAACACTGGATTTAGTATTTGAGACTGAAAAACTAAAGCTTGAGTCATTTCAGCAAAGGCTCAAAAACAATATCTGTTTACATTCAAATGAGAAAGATCCACAACAGGACAGCGTCTAGAAGTATCGCATCGGAAAATTATGATGGAAACGCCAAAATTCGAATTAAAACCCCCTGATTCGCACAAACTAAAATACGCTCGCTTTAGCCGGTTGATTCGAAAAAATGTTGATTCGCAAAATGGGGGATGGAAACAGTTATGTTCGAATTAAGTCTGACGTAGCGCACCTCTCTCCATGGTGATATCCACACTCCGGGTCAGGAAGGCGGTAATGCATTTACAAGCTGGTTGCCAACCGCCAGAAAACGTAGAAGAAGAAGAATGCGAGACTTGTTTTGTTTCCGGTTCTGCGGGAAACTTGCGCGAGTTCGTAGTTTTCACCAAAGTCCGTACATTTAATGGAAACACACAGGATTCGTATTTCTTTTAATGCGCATTTCCCAATGATTCAAATCACTTTTGGATGGAAACATAGTTACTGAGTCCTCAGAGGGACGAGGTCGGGTCAACAAAACGTCAAACTCTGATGCAGGAGATCGCTGTTTGTTTCCTCCTGCAGCCAGGTTTCTTTAATCATAGTGTTTCCTTCACCTTAATGAGATCATTTTAACCCTGATAAAGTCATTTTGGTGCCTAAACCTAAACGAACATTAACCAAAGTGATGTCAGTAAAAGTTTTTTTTTTACAAAACATATCATACAGAGTCCTGCATCAGGTCAGGTGATCTACACAAAGTAATTAGCAGGCGATATGTTGTCTTCAATTTATATCCGTGTTTGGTTCTGAGTGAAATAAAGAACATGTGAGTCGGATCAACTGACTAAGATATTTATGAACTGAAACCTTTCCTGTCTAAGAAAAAACAAACTCCATTTAGTTCATCTGAACCAACTATAGGATGGTTAATGTTAAGGGAAGATTTACTGAGAACCAACATTAAGGCATGCTAGCTAATTACACGTAGTTAAGGCCTGGGCGCGTTACGTTTGGCGCTGGACAAACATGAAGCGCCCCAGCACAGTTCAACATTAAATGTAATTCTGTAATTTTGAAGGTTCGTTAGCTTGTTGGCTAACTGCAAACTGACCCTTTCATAATAAAATGGTCGGTATACACATGCACAGATATTTTTAAAGAACCATGTTGGCTAACTGCAAACTGACATTTCTGAAATACAGGGCCCCGTCTACACGTGTATGGATATTTTTTGGAATCTTAAACACTTGAACATAAATGGATATCATTTTACTACCCATTTATATCTGTGTCTGTACCTATAGTATTTATTACTTATCAGTACGCATATACATTGACCACATTGCTGTATATTATAGTTGTTTTATTTTGCAAAGTTGTATACCTGTATAAATATGTGTGTATATATATATATATATATATATATATATATATATATATATACAATATATACATATTTATAATTTTATTTAGGCTTTTACTGTCATTTTTCGTTTAATAGATGTTTATTGAGCATGGTTTGAGGGAGCCGGAGAGCTAAGGATTTGATTTCCCGCGACTCCACTAATAACAGTTGTCATAATAGTTGTGCATATGACAAACTGTTTTTGTGGGGATGTTTTTTAAGATTTACGTCTTCAGTAGGAACCAATGAGTTTGAGGCTGAAGGCCAAAGACAGGAAGTTAAAGTACAGAGAGAGACAAACCACCATCTTGTTGGTTTTGGTCTTTTCATGAGGAAATACAGAATAACCTGTGTCTCATGTTGTGCAGCAGTGCTTTAACTTCATGAAGAACGATCTATGGGACGCATTTACAAAGAAAATAAATCAATTTAACAACAATGATAATAAAACAAATCTATTAAATCATTTTATCTTCTCGCTCTGATCTCCATCTTCGTCGGCCCACTTCTCCTGCAGAGTTAACAGCTCGGGGCTTCTGACAGAGAGATCTGAAGGAATCTGATTAATGTAAGGTGGATTTTCAATTAAAAATAACACATCACAGCCCGGAGAAGCTCGCCGTCCTCCGCCACCAGCAGCTCTATCTGCGCCATTTAAGGAGGCTTATAGACACATTACACCATCTCAACCCGTGATCTCTGTCAGCTCCTCGTAGCTTCTCGTCACAGTCTGCCTGCTGGGGAAATAACGGCTATGCTCAAATCAAAACAACCGCCGCCTCCTGTGGTTTTTAAATGGGTGGATATGCAGCTATAAATGGAGCCAATCCGGCCTCCTCCTACCTCTCTATCTCCCCCGTCGTGTGAAATCCTAGAAGACACAGAGTCAAGTCGTTGTGCTGATGTGACAGGAGCTTTATTTTCACTCTGCTTGTTCTGAATCAGATGGCGAGGCCTGGAGGGAAGGGAGGGACGGAAACATGTTTCAAGAGCTTAATAAACATCTTTCAGTCTGTCTTTGTCTTTATATTCGACTCTCTGCGTCATAGTTTTGTTTTCTATCTGCAGTCCTCACGTTATCACTCACCTCTGGTGGCGCCCGTCTGTGCAGGTGGCTTGAGGTTTTATTTACCTTGTCCCTGATGCAATAGACCCTTTAACTGTTAGTAAAGTGTGATGTTTTTTGGTGGGCGGGGCTTAGCTGGAGGTAAAACAATTCTCCACAGGTGTTTGAGAAGGCAGGTACTATCTGTCTCCACAAACTGGCAGTAACATGATATCCATTTATGTTCAAGTGTTCAAAACATAGTCTTCAAATTGTGTGTAGTAATGTGTAGACAGGGCCTAATATTTCTCTCTTTCTGCTCTCATTTTAGTGTAGAGCGTCAGACTGAATTTACCAACGCACCATGTCAGGTCACTCACTCTCCGGGACCGCCAGTGTTACTTGAATAAGTAAACACTGACCAACGGGACCAGACTGGCCGACCCGTATGCTCTCACTCAGTGGATGGATGATGTCACAGGAAGCCAATCTTACAAAGGAGGACCACACTTGTTTGTTTTGCTATGGAAGCTAACGTTAGCTAATGTGCTAAAAAGTTAGCGTTGCAGAGAAATCCAATCTTCCTCTTAATCCCTCCCCAGTTTCTGATGAGGTGGACATGATAACCCTTAATACACATAACCTTATTCATCCCTACAACAGGAAATACTTTTTCCCTAACCTGATATGAAGTGTGCGCTGCACATGTGAGCATTTTTGATGATGGCCTCCGTCCAGTCCTTTGGTCTTATCACATTTAACCATAGTTGTCTTTGTTTTTGTTGACGGGCAGTGGCGGCTGATTTTGAGCCATGACTCCTTCTATTCTGGCTCCCAATAACACAACAACACAAACACAAGACCTAAAGGGTCTATATCCACTTCCTCTGTGGTAACTTATCCACAGGGTTGGGTGCGTTGGTAAATTCAGTCTGACGCTCTACACTAAAATGAGAGCCCTGTTGCTGGAGGAAATGGAGCGTTATATTTCTACATGAATGAACCAACGGTGGGCGGCACGGTGGTGTGATGGTTTGCACTGTTGCCTCACAGCAAGAGGGTTCGTGGTTCGATCCCGGGTGTGGGAGCCCTTCTGTGTGGAGTTTACATGTTCTCCCCGTGTCAGCGTGGGTTCTCTCTGGGTACTCCAGCTTCCTTATAAGACTGGAATCTTCTCATCCAGTTCTCCACCAGAAAGCAGGAAACTTTTAGGACTCAGAGGAGTTTGTTAAATGTTTGACAGATTGATGCATCAGAATAATGAACATTTTCTTTAATGACTTTGATGTGAAACCTTTTTATAAACATAATTTCATTCATTGGCGATAATGTTTTCACCCCAACATACACCAGGTCGAACAGATTCGTGCTGGCTGTGAAGCTCTTTAGTTTCCTGAGAAGACGTCTGTCTGTCTTTGAATTTGAGGAAATAAGTGTCACATGTCTGTCTCTCAGGTGTATTGATGGTGTTGATGTGTCCTGATTTCTGCAGGGTGGTTTTCTTCAGTAATGTTTGCTGAAGCTCCTGCAGCCTCTCATCACATTATCATTTCAATACCAGAGTGAGATTTCTCTGATCTGCTTCAGTTTTCCTCACCAGGCCCAGATTTCCCCATCAGTCAGCTCTAAAGTGGATTTTTGGAGTGCTGCTCATCAGAAATGCCTCCTGCTGTCATCAAACACTGTTTTTTATATTTACAGTCTCTGTCAGAGCCTCAAGTCTTTACCCAGAAACTTTTACATCTCTCTGCAGACGGTGTTTATACACCAGAAAGTGTCATTTCTGCCGATTGGTCATGGTCAGATAAATATAGATAATTAAACTGCAGAGAGAGTCAGTATCTGACGGCGCTGTACTGGCCTTTCAGAGCGGATTTTACCATCAACACAAATAAAGAGTTGTGATGCATCTCATGTTGAGCTGAAAATGGGAGATAAAATCTGATTTAACCTCCCATCTGGTCTCGCCATCAAACTATCAGCAAATTATTTTACACAGATGAGATGAATTTACAGCAGATATTTACCACAGCTGTGACACAAAACCAGAACTGGCTGGATTGTTTTTGGATAACTATTTCAGAGAAATATAAATGTGCTTTTTCTGCAGATCCAGTTCAGCATTTAGTACAAGTTGTATTATTGAATAGATTTAGCCTCAGTCTGTTAGCATGATACCATGACCTGTGTGTCTCATTGTGTCATACGGATTACTGTTAATTTATTATGTTGATCTGTTCTGTACGACATCTATTGCACGTCTGTCCGTCCTGGAAGAGGGATCCCTCCTCAGTTGCTCTTCCTGAGGTTTCTACTGTTTTTTCCCCGTTAAAGGGTTTTTTGGGGAGTTTTTCCTGATCAGCTGTGAGGGTCATAAGGACAGAGGGATGTCGTATGCTGTAAAGCCCTGTGAGGCAAATTGTGATTTGTGATATTGGGCTTTATAAATAAAATTGATTGATTGATTGTTAGCATGATGACCCATGACCTGTTAGCTTCAGCCTCAGTTGATTAGCATAACATTATGACCTGGGACTAGTTAGCTTTAGCCTCAGTCTGTTAGCATGACAGCATGACATGGGGCCTGTTAGCCTAGGCTATAGTCCTTTAGCACAATAACATTACCTGGGACCCAGTTAGATGTAGCCTCAGTCTGTTAGCACAGTAGCACAACCTGTAGCCTGTTAGTTTTAGCCTTAGTCAGTTAGCATGATATGGTGACATGGGACCTATTAGCCATAGCTATTGTCTTTTAGCATTGTAACATAACCTGGGACCTACATTTGGCCTCAGCCTGTTACTGTATCATGACCTGGGACCTGTTAGCTTTAGCTTCAGCTGGTTTTACAATATGACCTGCTTTACTCTGTCTGTTAGCATCAAATCATGAACTGTGACCTGTTAGCTTAATTTTGAATCAGGTAGCACAATATCATCTCTTAGAGCCTGTTAACTTTAGCTTTAGCCTGTAAGCACGATATTATGACCTCAGATTCGTTGTGCTCCTTTGTGCTGGAGTTTTCAACCTGACCACATGGTCTTCATCGGCAGATCAAGCTTACTAAGTCGTCACTGAACTATTTGTGTTTAAACTGTTCCGTATTTTGGCACATTTGGGACCTCTCATCTATGTTAGCTTCGAAACTGATGATGAAGATCAGGCAATTTAGTGAAAATGAAAGCTCCAGAACAGGCGAGTAAGTTGACGTTGAGCAGAACAGTTCATTCTTGACCCCGTTTAATACTCAGCTTTTTGTCATTACAGAATAATTGGAGGGAAAACTTCATCGGCTGACGAAGGTGTTGTGAACTGGCTGAAAGCTCCGGTACAAGTAAGTGGATCATGTGTGAATGTTTGGTTTGGCTTTATGAGACCACGAGTCGGTGAAAAAAACAAAAAGTCGAGATGATGTTCAGAGTTTTTATTAAATAGAGTAACTGATCAGAACGTAATCAACAAAATCAAAATAATTAAATATAAATAAATCAAAAAATAACATCGTTGAGAGAAACAGAGTGAAGCTCGGCACATGAATCATTCATATCATACAAATGTGAACATATTATTCCTGATATTTGTTCAGTTTCAGAGTATAAAAAGTTCAGAGCAGGTTTCCGTTAGCAGTAAAGGTCATGATTGTGTTCAGTGAACGTCACTCAGCCTCCAGGTGAAAGGAAAAGTCACACAAACAGTGGTGATCTTATTCTTTCTGTAAAATAAATAAGCAACATAATCAACGGCATGACGTCCGAGAACAGAAATTAAATGTCACAACAGAACAGAAAGACACTTTCTACATGAACTTTAACTTTGACCGAGTTAACATCTGCTCGCTAACAAAACAATTTGAGGACCAAAAAAATATAATTCAAGTTCACTGCATCGTGTGATCATGTGGACGTTTAGCTTTTGTTTCCTGCTCCAGAGAGCTCCTGCAACTCCAGAAAAAAAACACCTTCAACACTTTGACAGAAAGAAAACAACTAAACAGGAAGTCATTCGAAACATATCGACCCAGAACTTGTTAGCTAGCGCTAGCTAATCTTTGTGTTTTGCCTCCAGCTAAGCCCCACCCACCAAAAACCATCAGACCCTTTACCAACAGCAAAAGAGTCTGTATCTGCAGCGTGTTCCTTTGTGATGTCAAATGGTGGCCAGCGTTTTTTCAATATTAATGTTTTATGTATTTGCAGCATTTTTTTTCCTGAACGAACGTACGTGTTAAAGATCTTTTTTCCAGCTGAAGAAAATTGTTGATTTATCAATTAAATTATATTAAATTAAAAACAGTTATGGATTTATTTTCTTTTGAGTCATTTTTCAAGAATAATCACTGAATATTTTTTGGGTTTGGACTGATGATTGGAGGCATCACATTTATTTTTCAAATGTCAATCAATCAACAATATAATTGGCAGAATAACAATGAAAATAATATTTAGTTACAGCTAATCTTTTACCGATGTGCTTGTTTTCTTATTAAACTGCAGTTTGTTGAGTTTTCTCAGTCTCTGTATTTATATTATATTTACTCATTGTTGGGATGTGTGTACACTACGACTTTTCCTTGTTTTTGATCAGACTTAAAACTTTATCATAAAAGACGTTCGGATATAATTTAAATCGGAGCCTTGAGATGTGCCACAGTTTACACTTAAACTCGCTTGCTGTTTTGTGTAACAAAATAAAGTAAGAGGCCATGTATTTTATTTCCAGAATTACACATATTTGAAGCCAGAAGTCTGTTTGAGTTTGTCCAAAATGTTTTGAATTAACTTAAAACTATATTTTTGGGAACTGAGCCGAGAGTTTGACAAAAAGACTGAGGCCACTCTCGTGTCTGTTCAGTAAATCTGAAGCTACAGCCAGCAGCCTATTAGCTTAGCTTAGCATTAAGACTTGAAACATCTGGAAACAGTCCGACTCTGTTCAGAAGTAACAAACACACCAACATGTTGTATCCAGTTTGTTTTATTTGCACAAGCAATTGACTTGAACCAACATGTTTTATCTGATTCTAGACTTTATGGTAAGCTAAGCTAGCTGTAGCATCACGTTTACTGTACAGATGTACAATGAAAATTTAAATACAATCCCTCTCATGATTTAAACAATGTAATTATAAAATAACTAATAATTAATAAAAAATAATTGTAATAACAAAAAAGCATCTTGTATTTGGGCCAGTTTGGTGAATTATGAATATTTATTCAGCAGCTAACAGTCATTTTCATTGTCTGCACATTATTTCCTCGATTACTCTTTTTGTCAGTAAAATGTCAGAGCATAGTGAAACATGTAATTTCCCAGAGCCTGAGGTGACGTCTTTGAATCGTTTGTTTTAACTGACAAACAGTCTAAAAATCCAAAGTTATTCAGTTTATTATCATGAATGACAAAGAAAAACATCAAACTTAAGAAACATGAAATCAGCAAATGATTAAAAAAATCACTTCCACCATTTTTCCAATATCAAAATAGTTCTTCTGTGTTGGTTAATCAACTAATCGCTGCAATTTTAATAAATACCGTGGCAGAGAGACAAGTTAGAGATCTTCAGGGGTGCAAATAATGTTTGAGTCTCAGGTCTGTGTACTCACATGGATGTGAACAGACCTGAACGCGCTCTGTATGTGTTCATCAGTAGTTACTTAGTACCGTAAAACTCCAATTAAAAGCCTAGTCCCAGTTAAAGGCCCAGCCTCTTTAACCAGCCCGCTGTGGCTACACATTGTGACAAATACAGGCCTGTCTCAATTAGAGGCCTGGTCTGGTTGTCAAGCAGTTCATTTTTTTAAAAATAAAAGTTCTTCAGATGTATAAAACCAGGTTGTCGGCCACCTAAAATTATGTGTCACTTCCTGGATTCTCCTTCAGTCTGTAAGGGTCCTCAGATCTAAAGAATCAAAAGGGTTTTTCCTAAAAATTAATCCAAGGTGTGGGGATTGTTTCAACAGGATAAAGCGGGGTCAGTCCGAGTTAGATCAAATCACTGATTCATAAATGACACATTATCTAAAGCCTAATTCATATTAATATTTATACAGTTTGATCATATTTAATGATCTTTGCTAATAAACAGTTTTGTGTGAAAGGAATTAAAGGCCTGTCTCAAATATCGGCCTGTTGAGTTCAGTGATTTAAGCCAATAATAGCCCGGGCTACTAACTGAAGTTCAATGGTAATTTATTACAGTAATGTGCTGACGAGTCGTGATGAGCAGACCTACACAGATCTGCGCAGACTGTCTGCAGATTTGAAAAACAAACAAAACAAAATAAAATAAAAACATGAAATGAATATTGTTCATTTACAAGCAAAAACAAGCAAATATTCCAAAAAATTCTGCCGATTTTCATTTCGGATCACAGCTGAAAACAATCAGTAATGATGTCACAGTTCCTGATGTCATTAACGCCACATTGCATTGTAACAATGTTGTAATGTGAACACAGCGTTGGGAAGGTTACTTCTCAAAATATTATGTTACAGATTAGTGTAACTATTTTAATTACTTCATCAAAGTAATGTAACTTATTTGATTACTTTTCCAACAAACATTAAATTAGGCTATAAAACAGGCGTCCGGAAACAGGTGACGCCAAAAAGATACAAAGCTACAAAATTAATGTTTTATAAAGTTTTTACCAAAGAGAATCAACTCAGGTACTTAAATGTAATTACATATGAATTACGTTACCTATTGGTTAGCTTTAGCCTCAGTCTATTAGCATAACATTATGACCTGGAACCTGTTAGCTTTAGCCTCAGTCAGTTAGCGTGATATCGTGACGTGAGACTGGTTAGCTTTAGCTGCAGTCCATTAGCATAACATTATGACCTGGAACCTGTTAGCTTTAGCCTCAGTCTGTTAGTGTGATATCGTGATGTGAGACTGGTTAGCTTTAGCTGCAGTCCATTAGCATAACATTATGACCTGGAACCTCTTAGCTTTAGCCTCAGTCAGTTAGCACAATTTCATGACAAAGGACCCGTTAGCTTTAGCCTCAGTCTGTTAGCGTGATATCATGATCTGGGACTTGTTAGCTTCAGGCTTTAGCCACGTATTTTCTTCTTACTAACTGTGACAGATTCAATTTTTTATGTAATTTAATTACTCCCCAACACTGTGCGTCCAGAGGACATACTGCTGTATAGTTTATATAATATGTATTTTATTTTTTAGATTTTTTTTCATTTTTATGACATGGCCGCTCGTTAAGGGACAGACCGTCACGCTGCTGCAGGTGTCGGTGTTCTCTGAGTCTCTACAGGTCGACGGTCGTCAGCTCAGGCTCTGGTTCCACGTGTTCATTTCAGATCGGCTCAAACATTTTGGACCTCTGAAGACCTCTAACGTCACATCAACGTACGTCCGCCACAAAACGTACAAACAAAAAGCGTTCTGTGCAGAAAACTGGGCGTGTGACACGCCTGTCATCATGCTCATCATTATTCAGGAGGCAGCTCACTGATCAGATGCTTCCCTGAATATCATCAGCAGTTTCATCACCAACACGTGTTTGTGTGTGTTTTAATCTCATGCTCAAACTCTTCTCGCTTCTCAGATATGACAGTGGCGTTTAGTGTGAACGTGACGAAGCTGCTGAACTGGAGGAAGAGGAGTGAAGGGGCGGGATGAGGAACAGTAGAAGAAGAAGAAGAGCAGGTGCATTAATTCAGAAGGTAAAATAAAAAACGAATCCCTCCTCTGGTTCTATTATTGCAGAAGAGGAGGCGTTCAGTTTAAGACAGCGCTCGTAGAAAAAGTTTGTTTTGAAGAGTTCGTTAAACCCAGTCGCTCGTCTCTGCAGGAGCTTGTGTTGTGTTCAGGTGCTCTCTGTTCATCAGAGTTCTTCCAGTCCAGTCATAGTGGACAAGAACACTCCTCCCTCTGCCTGCCTGACCTCCTCTCCTTCACATACTCTCCTGTCCTATGTCTCCTTCTTTCATTTCCTCCTTCCTCCACCACTCTCCCTCCTTTCTTCTTTAGTTTCCTGTCGCACCTTTTCTCCTTTTGTCTTTTCTCCGTCCTCCAATCTCTTCACCTTTCCCCCCTCTTCTTTCCTACCTCCTCCATTTTTTCTTTCCTCCACTTCACCTCCTTGTCTCCTCCTTTCCTTCCTCTCCAACAGTTAGACAGACAGACAGACAGACAGACAGACAGGCAGGCAGGAGCATCCCGTCCAATCAGGAGTCTCAGTGTTGATCACATGCCTGAGGAGGACAGTCCCAGGCCGGCAGCTTTGCTCATGCAGGGTAAACCTTGAGATCCAGCTTTCGGGAAGTCATGCGCCACCACGCGTCCGTTCTCTCCTCCGAGCCCTGACGCTCCTCCTCCATAACCAGCCCCCGCCGCACCTCCTCCACCTCCTCCTCCGCCCGCCATCCCGCCAAGGCTGGTGCTTGTCATGGCGGCATCAATGAGCTCCTGCAGCACAGAGAGGAGAGAGAGGAGTGTAAAAATCTGTTTAGATCTTCAGATTGTTTTTTATCTTTAACAGGTGAATCTTTCTAACCCGTCGCAGTAAAACTCAAACCTCTCATCTTCCCTCTCTCCAAATTTTAGCTCCTTTGCACTTAATCAGTCCTGAGAAATCCAGCATCAGTTTGAGCTTTTAAAGTCAGAATCAAAAATGTACAACACCAAACGTTAAACGTTAGTTTCCAAGGGAATGTCCAGAATTTGGACAAATAAAATGTTCTGACCCGTCTTCTATTTTGGGGACAATCATGCTCAAATTGAGATTAAAAGTATGCTGAATTATTTCTGTTTGCAGTGAAGGCCTGGATGTACAGCTGACTCACTGGATCACTGTGACACTGAAGAAAACATGAAGAGTCCCTGTGAAGTTCTGCAGTTACAAGGTGCATCATCTTTTTTAATATGATTCTTAAGCATATTTATGGACTTTTATACGCAACGCACATCAGATATAATGATACCCACAGGAAGCTTCAGGCACACTGAGGCTGCTCTCAGACCTATTTGATGCAAATTGTGGTTTTAGTAATCACCTCCATGAGTTGTGTTACAAAAAGAAGCAGCCAAACTACAATAATTAATTTCCTGTTGTTATAACGCCTGCAGGATCCGTCACCGAACTGTGTCTCTCAGATCACCAACCTTTCTGTTTTAGTTTTGAGCGTAAATATTAATCGTTTGAATGTTTTTGAACAAATATGCACTGCTGTTTGGAAAGCTCAAGTATACATATATGTGTGTGTGTGTGTGTGTGTGTGTTCAGTCGTCACCAGTAGTAATAACAGTAAAAGTTGTGTTTGAGCAGCAGAGTAAACTTCCTCTCTGTGTGTCTCCTCTCAGGGAAACTAATGATGTGGATCCAGAGTTAATATCCTGTATAGGGCCTCTGAGGCTCCCACACTCCGTCGCAGTTTGCCGCCTGGCATCCACAGTCGTCAGGCAGATTGGTAGAAATAAATCCCACGTTTATTCATTTACTGGAGCGACTCTAACACTCCCAAACACCTCAGAGCCAGCACTCTCACATCTGAGGAACAAAGTCAAACAGTCATCTCCCTCCTGCTTTCACCTCCACGGCAGGAAGTTAAGAGCTTACAGTCCACCTCCGTCAGCCTGCAAAGACTGTGAACACCAGGAGGAGGTGTCTCTGCTCATCACTCTCACTGTGATCGGTTTCATTGAAAAAACACGTCTACATGTGCAGTGACAACACAGCCCTACAGCACCTGTCTCAGCACAGTCACAGTGTTTTTATACTCTGACTATAAGGCAACGAGCAAACTGTCAAATATCTTAAATCGGACACTGAACAGTGACATATTTAAAAATATTTTTCTGACGAAAATGTAATGAAGTTTTTCAGACTTTCTATGATTTATATTTATATTTTTCATACCTTTAGTGACTTTCTGACGACATGCTATACTATGACGTTTTTGACCATTTTTTGATGACGTGCTATACTATGACGTTTTTGACCATTTTCTGACGACATGCTATACTATGACGTTTTTGACCATTTTTTGATGACGTGCTATACTATGATGTTTTTGACCATTTTTTGATGACGTGCTATACTATGATGTTTTTGACCATTTTCTGACGACATGCTATACTATGACGTTTTTGACGACATGCTATGCTATGACGTTTTTGACCATTTTTTGATGACATGCTATACTATGATGTTTTTGACCATTTTCTGACGACATGCTATACTATGACGTTTTTGACGACATGCTATGCTATGACGTTTTTGACCATTTTTTGATGACGTGCTATACTATGATGTTTTTGACCATTTTCTGACGACATGCTATACTATGACGTTTTTGACGACATGCTATGCTATGACGTTTTTGACCATTTTTTGATGACATGCTATACTATGATGTTTTTGACCATTTTCTGACAACATACTGTACTATGACGTTTTTGACCATTTTCTGACAACATGCTTATACTATGACGTTTTTGACCATTTTTTGATGACGTGCTATACTATGATGTTTTTGACCATTTTCTGACAACATGCTATACTATGACGTTTTTGACGACATGCTATACTATGACGTTTTTGACCATTTTATGATGACATGCTATACTATGACGTTTTTGACCATTTTTTGATGACATGCTATACTATGACGTTTTTTTTTTTTACTATTTTCTGACGACATGCTATGCTATGACGTTTTTGACCATTTTTTGACGACATGCTATACTATGATGTTTTTTTTAATATTTTCTGACGACATGCTATACTATGACGTTTTTGTCCATTTTTTGATGACATACTATACTATGACGTTTTTGACCATTTTTTGACGACATGCTATACTATGACGTTTTTGACCATTTTTTGACGACATGCTATACTATGATTTTTTTTTTTAATATTTTCTGACGACATGCTATACTATGACATTTTTGACCATTTTTTGATGACATGTTATACTATGACGTTTTTGACCATTTTTTGATGACATGCTATACTATGACGTTTTTGTCCATTTTCTGACGACATGCTATACTATGACGTTTTTGACCATTTTTTGATGACATGTTATACTATGACGTTTTTGACCATTTTTTGATGACGTGCTATACTATGACGTTTTTGACCATTTTTTGACGACATGCTATACTATGACGTTTTTTTTTAATATTTTCTGACGACATGCTATACTATGACGTTTTTGTCCATTTTCTGACGACATGCTATACTATGACGTTTTTGACCATTTTTTGATGACGTGCTATACTATGACGTTTTTGACCATTTTCCGACGACATGCTATATTATGATGTTTTTGACCATTTTTTGATGACATGCTATACTATGACGTTTTTGACCATTTTCCGACGACATGCTATATTATGATGTTTTTGACCATTTTTTGATGACATGCTATACTATGACGTTTTTGACCATTTTTTGACGACATGCTATACTATGATTTTTTTTTAAAATATTTTCTGGCGACCTGCTATACTATGACGTTTTTGTCCATTTTCTGACGACATGCTATACTATGACGTTTTTGACCATTTTTTGATGACATGTTATACTATGACGTTTTTGACCATTTTTTGATGACGTGCTATACTATGACGTTTTTGACCATTTTTTGACGACATGCTATACTATGACGTTTTTTTTTAATATTTTCTGACGACATGCTATACTATGACGTTTTTGTCCATTTTCTGACGACATGCTATACTATGACGTTTTTGACCATTTTTTGATGACGTGCTATACTATGACGTTTTTGACCATTTTCCGACGACATGCTATATTATGATGTTTTTGACCATTTTTTGATGACATGCTATACTATGACGTTTTTGACCATTTTCCGACGACATGCTATATTATGACGTTTTTGACCATTTTTTGACAACATGCTATACTATGACGTTTTTGACCATTTTTTGATGACATGCTATATACTATGACATTTTTGATCATTTTTTGATGACTTGCTATACTATGATGTTTTTGACCATTTTTTGATGACTTGCTATACTATGACGTTTTTGACCATTTTCTGACAACATGCTATACTATGACGTTTTTGACCATTTTCCAACGACATGCTATATTATGATGTTTTTGACCATTTTTTGACGACATGCTATATACTATGACATTTTTGACCATTTTTTGATGACATGCTATACAATGACGTTTTTGACCATTTTTTAATGACATGCTATACTATGACGTTTTTGACCATTTTCCGACGACATGCTATATTATGACGTTTTTGACCATTTTTTGACAACATGCTATACTATGACGTTTTTGACCATTTTTTGATGACATGCTATACTATGACGTTTTTTTTTTTTACTATTTTCTGACGACATGCTATGCTATGACGTTTTTGACCATTTTTTGACGACATGCTATACTATGATGTTTTTTTTAATATTTTCTGACGACATGCTATACTATGACGTTTTTGACCATTTTTTGATGACGTGCTATACTATGACGTTTTTGACCATTTTCCGACGACATGCTATATTATGATGTTTTTGACCATTTTTTGATGACATGCTATACTATGACGTTTTTGACCATTTTCCGACGACATGCTATATTATGATGTTTTTGACCATTTTTTGATGACATGCTATACTATGACGTTTTTGACCATTTTTTGACGACATGCTATACTATGATTTTTTTTTTTAATATTTTCTGGCGACCTGCTATACTATGACGTTTTTGTCCATTTTCTGACGACATGCTATACTATGACGTTTTTGACCATTTTTTGATGACATGTTATACTATGACGTTTTTGACCATTTTTTGATGACGTGCTATACTATGACGTTTTTGACCATTTTTTGACGACATGCTATACTATGACGTTTTTTTTTAATATTTTCTGACGACATGCTATACTATGACGTTTTTGTCCATTTTCTGACGACATGCTATACTATGACGTTTTTGACCATTTTTTGATGACGTGCTATACTATGTTTTTGACCATTTTTTGACGACATGTTATACTATGACGTTTTTGACCATTTTTTGATGACGTGCTATACTATGACGTTTTTGACCATTTTCCGACGACATGCTATATTATGATGTTTTTGACCATTTTTTGATGACTTGGTATACTATGACGTTTTTGACCATTTTCTGACAACATGCTATACTATGACGTTTTTGACCATTTTTTGATGACTTGGTATACTATGACGTTTTTGACCATTTTCTGACGACATGCTATACTATGATGTTTTTGACCATTTTTTGATGACTTGGTATACTATGACGTTTTTGACCATTTTCTGACAACATGCTATACTATGACGTTTTTGACCATTTTTTGATGACTTGGTATACTATGACGTTTTTGACCATTTTCTGACAACATGCTATACTATGATGTTTTTGACCATTTTTTGATGACTTGGTATACTATGACGTTTTTGACCATTTTTTGATGACATGCTATATTATGATGTTTTTGACCATTTTTTGACAACATGCTATACTATGACGTTTTTGACCATTTTTTGATGACTTGGTATACTATGACGTTTTTGACCATTTTCTGACAACATGCTATACTATGACGTTTTTGACCATTTTCTGACAACATGCTATACTATGACGTTTTTGACTATTTTGTCACGACATGCTATACTATGACGTTTTTGTCAATTTTTTGACAACATGCTATACTATGATGTTTTTGTCAATTTTTTGACAACATGCTATACTATGACATTTTTGACTATTTTGTCACAACATGCTATACTATGACGTTTTTGTCTATTTTTTGACAACATGCTATACTATGATGTTTTTAACCATTTTCTAATGACATGCTATACTATGATGTTTTTGACTTTTTTGACAACATGCTATACTATGACATTTTTTACTATTTTCTGACGACATGCTATACTGTGACATTTTTGACTATTTTGTCACGACATGCTATACTATGACGTTTTTGTCTATTTTTTGACAACATGCTATACTATGACATTTTTGACTATTTTGTCATGACATGCTATACTATGACGTTTTTGTCTATTTTTTGACAACATGCTATACTATGACGTTTTTGTCTATTTTTTGACAACATGCTATACTATGACGTTTTTGTCTATTTTTTGACAACATGCTATACTATGACATTTTTGACTATTTTGTCATGACATGCTATACTATGACGTTTTTGTCTATTTTTTGACAACATGCTATACTATGACGTTTTTGTCTATTTTTTGACAACATGCTATACTATGACGTTTTTGTCTATTTTCTGATGACATGTTATACTATGACATTTTTGACGATTTTGTCATGACATGCTATACTATGATGTTTTTGTCTATTTTTTGACAACATGCTATACTATGACGTTTTTATGTATTTTTTGACAACATGCTATACTATGACGTTTTTATGTATTTTTTGACAACATGCTATACTATGACGTTTTTTTTTACCATTTTCAGACGACATGCTATATTATGACGTTTTTGACGATTTTGTCACGACATGCTATACTATGACGTTTTCTTTTTTTTTACCATTTTCCGACGACATGCTATACTATGACTTTTTTTTTTTTTACCATTTTCAGACGACATGCTATACTATGACGTTTTTTTTCGACCATTTTCAGACGACATGCTATACTATGACGTTTTGGTATATTTTCTGACGACATGCTATACTATGACGTTTTGGTATATTTTCTGATGACATGCTATACTATGACGTTTTTGACCATTTTTTGACGACATGCTCTACTATGACGTTTTTGACCATTTTCTGACATTTATTTACAATCCATCTATGCATATGCATTACAACACAATACTGTTAAATTCTGTATTTTCATGCAACCACAGAGTGATATTGCTTAATCTATATTAGATTGATGTCATATTTTATATTTTTAGGTATATATTAAAAATATCATGAAACTTATGACCTTTCCTCTGTTGCTACCCTCACATTTCCTTGTTGGGGCTCTTAGTCTTAACTCAGCAGGGTTTACACTTTACATGTTACAGCATAAACAGAACAGCACGTTTGCTCCACACTGTAATAACTGAGATGTCACATGCGTATAATGTAATGTAATGTCAATGCCATAAACTGAGTAATTTCAGCAGCAGATGGCAGAACGGTTTCACAGTTAAAACGTCGACAGTAAAGCAAAGATCCACCTCTCTTCATAATGCAATATTTATGTCTGAGTATCAATAATGTATCAGAAGAAAATGTAGCACGGTATATTGACTATCAGTCCCATGAGAACACGTCTACCTCTACAGCAGGTAACCGCAGTGTTACCCTCTCTCTGCACACCCCTCCATCTGCTCACACTGATGAAATCCTCCACACATGTTGGGTCATTGGCGCCTTCAGCGAGAGGAGTTTAAAGTCTTTGTGCTCAGACTCACATGTGAAGAGAATAACAAGAGTCCAGCAGAGATGAGAGTAACAGACTGCTGCTGCTGCTGCTGCTGCTGCTGAGGAAAAATGGCTCTAATGACTTGTTTGTTCCTTCTGAGCAGCCCATCAAAGTCTCAGCACAAACCACCACCAGTCTGTAATGAGGCAGCTGCAGTTTCATCACATACAGACGCTGGCGATGAAGAGGAGCTCGAGAGCAGCAGAGAGCCACATAACAAGAGTTCAGCTGCTGCACTTTAAAATGGCAGTAATGTCGGGTCTCCTGCCCTGCGGCTGCTCCACAGAGAGCCTCTATAACCATACAGACAAAGGTCTGATAATGACAAATAAAACTTTGCCCAAAGATGATGTGAAGCGATGCATGGCTCTCTGAAGCACCACAAATATTCACAATATCACATTTTTTCTGGTGGTGCGGTGGTGTGCAGAGGGGTGGGCTGTTCAATGTAAGATGAGGAGAAAGACGAGCAGAACACAACTGGCAGCAAAACACCTGCACATTAAATAATAATTTGAATGCTGCAACGTTTTGGTAACTTGACCTTCATCAGACAAACCTGAGCATAAAATCATTATTTTTGCCGGACGACAGTGTGCAGGAGTTTTTCAACTGATGTTGCATCGAGTCATTTTAGACTGTAAATGTTGAACATTATCTGCAGCTGTGTAGAGCCACCATTTTTTCTTTATGCTGCACAGAAATTTTCATATAGTTTTTCAGTTGTTTCATAACGTTTTTTTTTAATCCTTCGTTCAGCCTGTGTCAAAGTTTGTTTGCGCTGACATGATTTTATTTGTCAGTCGCTCTGCTCCCTTTAACGCCGTTCAATACAGACCTCCTCTGGGACCATAGAGAGACTTTGGAGTTCAATTTATATTTATTGTTGAATGCAAGATTGTAATGTAAAAGAGTATTTCTACTTTTATTGAAGTAAACAATCAGAGTACTTTACTTTTGGCCACAATACTCGTAGCGTGAGCAGCTGATAATCCCAAACCAATCATGCATTCATCATAACCCCGTCAATCAATCTTAAAAAGGTACGAAAATGTGTGTCACAATGTGTGACTCTGACTGAACCAGACTCACCTTCATTCTTCTCGACTCGATGCGGGACTTATAGCAGAACTCGACCAGAGCGACCAGCATGGCGAGCCCCAGCCCTCCGATTAGGATGTAAAACACTCCAGCCACATTACTCAGACTGAGCGCGCTCGTCTTGTCCTGTCAGCGCAGAGAGGCGGGGTCAGGGACAACCAATCACGGTGCAGATAGTCACGACATCACTACAGTTAGAATCATAGAAATCCTCAAAACAAAAAAAAAGACAAAGGGTGATGCAATCTTGTCTAATTCAGAGACACGTTTTTCAGTTTCAAAGGCTGTGACGATGACGAGGCTGTATAGTTAAATTAATCTTTAAAGGGGAACTTCACTGATTTTACCACGGTGCATTTAGGCAGGAAACATCCAATCACAGAGCCTCAAATCCTGTTAGCTGTGACACAACCTGAGTGAAAAAAAACAACAAAAAAAAACATTTTTTTTTTTACATTCTTTTACTGTTAGTGAACAGTGTGATGTTTGTTGGTGGGCGGGGCTTAGCTGGAGGCAAAACAGTTCTCCACAGACATTAGCTAGAGCTAGCTAACAAGTTGTGTTGTCTTGTTTTAGACGATGGAGGAAGATGATGTGAGTGGTGCGTTCAGAAACACTCATTGTGAGTGTGGGAGCGCACTCTGACACAAACTGGAGCGTTGATAAATTGGGAGCGCTGTCTGAATGTAGCGTTGGGTTATCCAGAGCAGCGCACTCTCAGAGTGGCAGAGCGCACTCTGGACACTCTGTCTGTGGAGACGGAGCAGCAGAGCGCCGAGCGGAGTGAATGTGTGATTAACTTAACCGTTGGTTCATTCATGTAGAAATATAACGCTGCGTTTCTTCCACCAACAGGGCTCTCATGTTAGTGTAGAGCGTCAGACTGAATTTACCAACGCACCATGTCAGGTCACTCACTCTCCGGGACCGCCAGTGTTACTTGAATAAGTAAACACTGACCAACGGGACCAGACTGGCCGACCCGTATGCTCTCACTCAGTGGATGGATGATGTCACAGGAAGCCAATCTTACTTTTTGGTTTGGAATTTTGGTTTGAATTCAAAAATTCAACAATAGTTTAAGTTCAAGTTTTTTTTGTTTGTTTGTTTGTTTTTTTGTCTTTACCAGTTTCTTAGAAACAGGTCCAGGGACTCATGGGTATTGTAGTATTTAGATACCTTCACCATGCTTAAGCAAATATCATATCCCAGAAACAAGGTTGGAATAATTAAAATAAAAATGAATAAATAAATAAATAAATAAATAAATAAATCAAATTAATAAAATTAAAATTAAATAAAAAATACATTAAAAATGAAAGCGGTCAGTAAAATAAAGCTGTGCGATTGTAACATCATCCAGGAGAGTTTCTGTCTTCAGAAACATTTAGGATATCCTCTAAAGAAAAATGAAAACAGGAATATAGAACAGGGGTAAACAAATGCTATAAATTCAGCTGCATTATGGGAAATGCAGTAACCAGCATATTTGGAGCATGACTTGTACTATATGCTGAAAGCTGCACAAGATTTACAGTTAACTTGATTTGATCATCTGTTTCAAGTTTACCAACTTGATGTAAAATTGGTGGAGTTCCCCTTTAATGTTCATCTCTGCTGAGGGTAAATGACCTCCACCATCGCCTCCAGTCGCAGCCTTTGCTAATCCATATTAATATATGTGTCACATGCAGTTTCATGCACAGGAATGCAAACAGAGTGAAGGAACACAAAGAAAGAACTCATCTCTACAGACGGATTGTTTTTGTTAATTAACTGGCTTTAAATAAAGTTTCTTCACCCACCGGTTCACAGAGTCACAGTTATATTCAGTGTAAATAAAATAACATCCGTGCTGTTCTTCACTGTCGTTACGTAACTTCTGTCAACTCGTACAAAAGAAATAAAGTTTTACATCTTTCTTTAAGAAAAAGGGGGGATCTGATTGGTTGCTGCGTTTTTGTTACTCATGACATCACTGATTGTTTTTCTGTCACATGCATCACTCAGTTTTGGTGGGCGTGGCTTAGCTCTCTCTCATCCAATAGCATGCAGTCTGTTTAAAATAAATCCATAAAGAAAAACAGCACTCCTAGTGGGTGGGGCTTCTCTTCAACAGGAAGTGTGGTGAAGTTTGGGAGAGCCTATCAGTGAGCTGTCCTCTCCAAACTGTCACAGTAACCCTCAGCCAATCACATTCTGCTGATTTCACTAAAAGACACGTTAAAGTCAGACTGAAATCAGGCTGTTTGTTTGTTTGTTTTAATATCGCTGTTGACTGAAAATCACATCAGTTGAAAACATCAAGTCAAAGTAAATATGACTTTTAAAGTACAAACTGTCCAGAGTCTCCTCCTTAGTTAACTGTTTTTGTAGTTTCATTTTTTGTAGTTTCCTGTAGTTTATTTTTTCCACCGGTACTTTACTTGTTGGTAGATGTATGTAGTTTCCTTTTTAGTAGTTACATTTCCTGTAGTTTCCTGTAATCTACTTTGGTAGTTTCCTGTAGTTCCATTTTTGTGGTTTCCTGTAGTTTTCTTTTTGTAGTTTACTGTATTTGCAGTTTCATTTTCTGGTTGAGTTTCCTTTTTTGTATAGTTTATGTTCTTGTAGTTGCCTTTACTTTACTTTTTGGTAGTTTCCTATTGTAGCACTTTCCCTTACTTAGTAGTTTCCTGTAATTTGGTTTTCCTGTAGTTTTGTTTTTGTAGCTTTCTGTAGTTTATTTTTTCCCACTGGTACTTTACTTATTGGTAGATGTATGTAGTTTCCTTTTTAGCAGTTAAATTTTCCGTAATTTCCTGTAGTTTCTTGTAGTGCCATTTTTGTAGTTTACTGTATTTGCAGTTCCATTTTCTTGTTGACTTTTTGTATAGTTTATGTTCTTGTAGTTGCCTTTACTTTTCAGTAGTTTCCTATTGTAGCAGTTTCCCTTATTTAGTAGTTTCCTGTAATTTGGGTTTCTTGTAGTTTTGTGTAGTCTCATTTTTTAGTTGTTTCCTTTTGTGTAGTGTCCTATAGTTTTCTTTAAAGTAGTTTTGTGCAGTTTACTGAGTTGTAAGTTTCCCTTTCTTCTAGTTTCCTTGGAGGTAATTTCCTGAAGTTTCTTTTTGTAGTAGTTTAATTTTTTGGTAGTTTCCTGTTATTTAGTTTTCTGGTAGTTTCGTGTTGTTTCCTTTTCCAGTAGTTTGCTATGGTTGACTGAGCTTTAAGTTTCCTTTTTTAAGTTTTCCTTCTTTTTTGTAGTTTCCCATAGTTTATTTTGTGGTAGTTTTCTAAAGGTTTGTTTCCTTTTTTGTTTTTGTTTTCCTGTAGTTTATTTTGTTATAGTTTCCTGTATTTTCTCTCTTTGTAGGTTCCTGAAGTTAAGTTTCTTATAGTTTTCTGTAGTTTCCTGCATTTTAGTTATTTGTAGTTCCCTTTCCTGTAGTTTGTTGTTTTTTCTTGCAGTTAATTGATTTAGTATGCTGTAGTTCCCCTTTGCAGTTTCCTGAATTTTACATTTTTCTAGTTTCCTCTTTTTTAGTTTCCTGTTGATATTACTGTTCATCGTTTTACAATATACCATAGCGATATTTTTGTTTCTTCTGTTGTATTTAATTCTATTGTGCGCGCACACACACAAACACACACACACACACACACACACATATATAATTTCCTGACGTCTCTGTGGTTTGTCTCATTGCTGCAGTTTCAGTTTCAGTCTGACTTTAAGTCTTTTCTCCTCACTGACGACAGACTGATGAAGGTTTGTTAGTTTGTTGGTGACGGTCTGTTACACAGCAAGTTCACAGGAAACAGGAGGGACGTGACAGATTGGACACAAAAGCATCAGAGTGTGTGTGTGTGTGTATGTGTGTGTGTGTGTGTGTGTGTGTGCGTGCGCAGGGAGGAAGAGGAGGGTGGTAAAGCTGTGGTCAGTAGCGTCAAATTCATCAAGTGTTGGTCGGCAGCCGTAAACAGAGAGAGGAATATATTTCTGTGGTTTTGAAAATCTGACTTTTTACATTCGACATGTAAACCTAAAAATCTGGAGCTTCTTCTCCAGGCAGATTAATTCCTTCTCTCCCGAAAGACAAAAACAAAACAAAAGCAAAAAAAAAAAAAAAAAAAAACCTCTAACAATATAAAAGTAAATGTGGCATCCTCAGAAAGTCGGGATTTGAATTTAAAAGTGATGTAAAAAGTCAAATTTTCCAGTCCCTCCATCCGTCCGTCTGTCTGTCCGTCCGTCCGTCTGTCTGCGGCTGCTTCACAGTGAACTGTGCTGACCACAGAATATTCTGGAGAACAGAAGGATGGCTGAGCGGAGAAAAGCCTCTGAACAAATCTGATCTGGAGACATGAAAACCCCTTATCTCCAAAAAAGTCTGCTTTGTGAGAGCGGGTTAAAGCCCGGCTCATTTTCTCATCAATTTACATAAATGTATCTGAGCATACACAGAGTCTGGAAAGAGAAGTTTTTAGGGGCACAAAGTTCAGAACATGTACTCAGAGTCACAGAGTTAGCGTTGGACAGCCTCTGAGTCTGAGTACAGACTGAAGTCATGAGGTTTCCACGTGCCATCAGAGGACTGTGTGTTTGATTTATCCTCCAGCTCTTCAGAACGGTCCACTGAGCAGCAGGATTACACTCTGAAAACAAAAACCTCTTCAACAAATGAATATAATGTTAATCATAGATGCAGATTTTAGTGCCGGCAGGTATTGAACTTAAATTTGGTCGAATTCAAACTTTTAGAAATAGTTTTATTTGCTGTCTTAAAACATCAGCTCCTCTCATATCTCACCAGGAAATACACTGCTCAAAAATCTGAAGGGAACCCTTATTAGTCACAGTCTGACAGGAAGTCAGTCAAACTTCAATCCAGTGATTGTGAATCAGTTTCAGCTGCTTTGGGTCAAATCAAAGAGACAAACAGGAAATGGTTTTACATGTGGTGTCCACAGACAGTTGCTCTCTCCTGATCCTTCCTGACTGATTCTTCTCTAGTTTGGTCTTCTGCTAGTGTCCTTGGCACTACTGGTAGCATGAGGCGGCACCTGCAGCCCAATCAGGTTGATACCAGATACCAGGAGACCGGCCGTTACACCAGGAGAGCTGGACAGGGCCGTAGAAGGGCATCAACCCAGCAGCAGGACCGCTATCTGCTCCTTTGTGTGAGGAGGAACAGGAGGAGCACTGCCAGAGCCCTACAACATGACCTCCAGCAGGCTACTGGTGTGCATGTTTCTGACCACACTGTCAGAAACAGACTCCATGAGGGTGGCATGAGGGCCCCACGTCCTCCAGTGGGACCTGTGCTCACAGTCCAACCCTGGGTTCCTCCTGGTGCAGTGGGCACTGGGTTCCTCCTGGTGCAGTGGGCACTGGGTTCCTCCTGGTGCAGAGGGCCCTGGGTTCCTCCTGGTACAGTGGGCCCTGGGTTCCTCCTGGTGCTGAGGGCCCTGGGTTCCTCCTGGTGCAGTGGGCCCTGGGTTCCTCCTGGTGCAGAGGGCCCTGGGTTCCTCCTGGTGCAGTGGGCCCTGGGTTCCTCCTGGTGCAGAGGGCCCTGGATTCCTCCTGGTGCAGAGGGCCCTGGGTTCCTCCTGGTGGAGAGGGCCCTGGGTTCCTCCTGGTGCAGAGGGCCCTGGGTTCCTCCTGGTGCAGAGGGCCCTGGGTTCCTCCTGGTGCAGTGGGCCCTGGGTTCCTCCTGGTGCAGAGGGCCCTGGGTTCCTCCTGGTGCAGTGGGCACTGGGTTCCTCCTGGTGCAGTGGGCACTGGGTTCCTCCTGGTGCAGTGGGCCCTGGGTTCCTCCTGGTGCAGAGGGCCCTGGGTTCCTCCTGGTGCAGTGGGCACTGGGTTCCTCCTGGTGCAGAGGGCCCTGGGTTCCTCCTGGTGCAGTGGACCCTTGGTTCCTCCTGGTGCAGAGGGCCCTGGGTTCCTCCTGGTGCAGAGGGCCCTGGGTTCCTCCTGGTGCAGAGGGCCCTGGGTTCCTCCTGGTGGAGAGGGCCCTGGGTTCCTCCTGGTGCAGAGGGCCCTAGGTTCCTCCTGGTGCAGTGGGCACTGGGTTCCTCCTGGTACAGAGGGCCCTGGGTTCCTCCTGGTGCAGTGGGCCCTGGGTTCCTCCTGGTGCAGAGGGCCCTGGGTTCCTCCTGGTGCAGTGGGCCCTGGGTTCCTCCTGGTGCAGTGGGCCCTGGGTTCCTCCTGGTGCAGAGGGCCCTGGGTTCCTCCTGGTGCAGAGGGCCCTGGGTTCCTCCTGGTGGAGTGGGCCCTGGGTTCCTCCTGGTGCAGTGGACTCTGGGTTCCTCCTGGTGGAGAGGGCCCTGGGTTCCTCCTGGTGCAGAGGGCCCTGGGTTCCTCCTGGTGCAGAGGGCCCTGGGTTCCTCCTGGTGCAGTGGGCCCTGGGTTCCTCCTGGTGCAGAGGGCCCTGGGTTCCTCCTGGTGCAGTGGGCACTGGGTTCCTCCTGGTGCAGTGGGCACTGGGTTCCTCCTGGTGCAGTGGGCCCTGGGTTCCTCCTGGTGCAGAGGGCCCTGGGTTCCTCCTGGTGCAGTGGGCACTGGGTTCCTCCTGGTGCAGAGGGCCCTGGGTTCCTCCTGGTGCAGTGGGCCCTTGGTTCCTCCTGGTGCAGAGGGCCCTGGGTTCCTCCTGGTGCAGAGGGCCCTGGGTTCCTCCTGGTGCAGTGGGCCCTGGGTTCCTCCTGGTGGAGAGGGCCCTGGGTTCCTCCTGGTGCAGTGGGCCCTGGGTTCCTCCTGGTGCTGAGGGTCCTGGGTTCCTCCTGGTGCAGTGGGCCCTGGGTTCCTCCTGGTGCTGAGGGCCCTGGGTTCCTCCTGGTGCAGTGGGCCCTGGGTTCCTCCTGGTGCAGTGGGCACTGGGTTCCTCCTGGTGCAGAGGGCCCTGGGTTCCTCCTGGTGCAGTGGGCCCTGGGTTCCTCCTGGTGCAGTGGGCACTGGGTTCCTCCTGGTGCAGAGGGCCCTGGGTTCCTCCTGGTGCAGTGGGCCCTGGGTTCCTCCTGGTGGAGAGGGCCCTGGGTTCCTCCTGGTGCAGAGGGCCCTAGGTTCCTCCTGGTGCAGTGGGCACTGGGTTCCTCCTGGTACAGAGGGCCCTGGGTTCCTCCTGGTGCAGTGGGCCCTGGGTTCCTCCTGGTGCAGAGGGCACTGGGTTCCTCCTGGTGCAGAGGGCCCTGGGTTCCTCCTGGTGCAGTGGGCCCTGGGTTCTTCCTGGTGCAGTGGGCCCTGGGTTCCTCCTGGTGCAGAGGGCCCTGGGTTCCTCCTGGTGCAGTGGGCCCTGGGTTCCTCCTGGTGCAGTGGGCCCTGGGTTCCTCCTGGTGCAGAGGACCCTGGGCTCCTCCTGGTGCAGTGGGCCCTGGGTTCCTCCTGGTGCTGAGGGCCCTGGGTTCCTCCTGGTGCTGAGGGCCCTGGGTTCCTCCTGGTGCAGTGGGCCCTGGGTTCCTCCTGATGCTGAGGGTCCTGGGTTCCTCCTGGTGCAGTGGGCCCTGGGTTCCTCCTGGTGCTGAGGGCCCTGGGTTCCTCCTGGTGCAGTGGGCCCTGGGTTCCTCCTGGTGCAGTGGGCACTGGGTTCCTCCTGGTGCAGAGGGCCCTGGGTTCCTCCTGGTGCAGTGGGCCCTGGGTTCCTCCTGGTGGAGAGGGCCCTGGGTTCCTCCTAGTGCAGAGGGCCCTAGGTTCCTCCTGGTGCAGTAGGCACTGGGTTCCTCCTGGTACAGAGGGCCCTGGGTTCCTCCTGGTGCAGTGGACCCTGGGTTCCTCCTGGTGCAGAGGGCACTGGGTTCCTCCTGGTGCAGAGGGCCCTGGGTTCTTCCTGGTGCAGTGGGCCCTGGGTTCCTCCTGGTGCTGAGGGCCCTGGGTTCCTCCTGGTGCAGTGGGCCCTGGGTTCCTCCTGGTGCAGTGGGCCCTGGGTTCCTCCTGGTGCAGAGGGCCCTGGGTTCCTCCTGGTGCAGTGGGCCCTGGGTTCCTCCTGGTGCAGAGGGCCCTGGGCTCCTCCTGGTGCAGTGGGCCCTGGGTTCCTCCTGGTGCTGAGGGCCCTGGGTTCCTCCTGGTGCTGAGGGCCCTGGGTTCCACCTGGTGCAGTGGGCCCTGGGTTCCTCCTGGTGCTGAGGGTCCTGGGTTCCTCCTGGTGCAGTGGGCCCTGGGTTCCTCCTGGTGCTGAGGGCCCTGGGTTCCTCCTGGTGCTGAGGGCCCTGGGTTCCTCCTGGTGCAGTGGGCCCTGGGTTCCTCCTGGTGCTGAGGGCCCTGGGCTCCTCCTGGTGCAGTGGGCCCTGGGTTCCTCCTGGTGCTGAGGGCCCTGGGCTCCTCCTGGTGCAGTGGGCCCTGGGTTCCTCCTGGTGCAGAGGGCCCTGGGTTCCTCCTGGTGCAGTGGGCCCTGGGTTCCTCCTGGTGCTGAGGGCCCTGGGTTCCTCCTGGTGCTGAGGGCCCTGGGTTCCTCCTGGTGCTGAGGGCCCTGGGTTCCTCCTGGTGCAGTGGGCCCTGGGTTCCTCCTGGTGCTGAGGGCCCTGGGTTCCTCCTGGTGCAGTGGGCCCTGGGTTCCTCCTGGTGCTGAGGGCCCTGGGTTCCTCCTGGTGCAGAGGGCCCTGGGTTCCTCATGGTGCTGAGGGCCCTGGGTTCCTCCTGGTGCTGAGGGCCCTGGGTTCCTCCTGGTGCTGAGGGCCCTGGGTTCCAGGACACCATCCTCTGACTCATCAGGAGGTCATACAGGCAGGCGGGGGCCGAACACACTACTGAGTCACATGATGAGCTGATGTGATAAAGTCACACACGTTGGATCAGCCTGTGATTTACATGTTTCACTCTGATTTTGAATCCTGCCCACAGTGGGTCGATGGTTTTGGTTTCCACTGACTGTTGTTACATCACTTTGTTCTCAGTAAAGATTTTACATTGGAATAATTTGTTCATCAAGATCTGATGTGTGATATAAATATAGATAGATAGATAGATAATGTTCCCTTCATTTTTTGAGCAGTGTATGTTGCTTTAGGTTTTGTTCTATTGATGCTTCCTGTCTGCACTCTGTCCCTTTACTGCTGTGATGTTGCAAATTTCCCTGCTGTATCTTATCGTATCTTATAAAAACATATATTTTGATTTATTGATGACTTTAAAAGGTAAACTTTGCAGGATCTTCCCTTTGCTGGCCGTGGTCAGGGTGCTCCTGGGGACAGTACACAGGTGAGGTCAGGACTTTATAAAAAAGGTAATCACCAGGCACCAGACCGTAAGCAGCACGCATCTAAGAGGAAGCCTTGAATATCATGGACACAGCTCCAGAAAAAAACAAAAAAACAAAACAAACAAAAAACGCAAATATAGGAAGGCGAATCTGGGAGTGGACAGAGCTTGTTCCAGGGTGAGAGTACATCAGGGGTGAGGACGAATGAAGAGCGATTCAGAGGTGGCCTGTTTCCTGTTGGACGGGTAGGTGCCAGTGGTTAGCTTAGTTAGCTTGCTAAAGTATCGGCTTTTTAATTACAACAATGTAACATTCCTACAAAAGTACAGTCGCTTCCAGTGATTGCAGCACATCCTCACTCCAACCTTGTCTCATATTAAAAAAAAAAAAAGTCAAAATACACTTCTGTGTTCACAGGAAATTTAACGTTTACATACAGTTGGTACAACACGGGAATCAATGTTTTTTTCTTCCTTCAGCAACAAACACACGTGGTTGGGTTTAGGAAAAATAACAGGGTTTGGCTTTACAGACTTACAGGACGCAAAAACCGCTCTCTCGGGTCAAAGTCGGTGGTTGTTGGACCCGTCCACCACCCCTCCCACCCGCCCCAGTTGGACTTTAGCCACCCTAATGTTTGTCCTTGTCCCGCTGCGTTTCCCCCTGACGCCGTTAAACAGTAATGGCAATGCTCAAGTCACTGCCCAAGCGCCGGATTTCGACGACTTCAGGCAGTGTCAGGAGGAGGGGCCAAGTTTGCATGTTTTCAAACAGTAACCTGTTGCAAGCTGCATCTGACTGCTCGCTCTGGTTAAAGAATATATAACTTGAAATATGGACATTAATAACAATAATAACATTTCATGTTATGTACCAAATTAAAGTTCAACACCTGGTGGCAGAAACAGCTGTCCAAACAGAGGAACCATCATGATGCTTTGTTTTAGACTGCAGATCTGTTTCAGTGCAGGCTTCGGCCTCTGACAGGGTCACAGCCTTTCAATGGGCCCACACTCACAGAAAAAGAGTCACATCTTAGTCACTACTTTCTCTACAAGAAAAAAAAAAGCTGACAAACTGAAGTGGACAGAAACGTTTGTTTTTCTTTTCAGAGTGTAGCTGCTGAGGTTCGGGGTATTTGGGGTGTGGGTCTGATGAGGGTATGGTGGGGTGGGGTAAACCAACACATGACCTCGGGACCAGGCCGAGCAACCTCAAGAACTGACCTTTCTGCCGGAGTCCTTGTGTCCACACTCCCCCTTGTCATACCACCACTTGTTTTTCAACTTGTCTAAGACGGCTTGTTCATTGAGCTTCAGTACTGCTAGGTTTACTGGGATTCTTCACAGAACCATGTGAGGAAGGGGGGGAAGGGGGGGGGGTTGGAAATAACATAAATAACATTATGCACCTCCATGTTATCTTATGTTATTGTTCAGCTGCACAGCAACAGGGCTGCGGAGGCTACAGCAGCAGCAGCAGCAGCAGCAGCAGCGGCAGCAATGATTTTAGCAAAACTGGCATTTGCAGTACAGTCGCTGTGGTACACTACAGAGAACACCTCAACAACAACAGAAAGAAAAACATAAAACAGGCACAATCACACAGAAAAATGCTTTGGTAAATGTTAGCGTCAAAGTGATATGCATTAATACTCCATCTAGCTTGGTTTGGCCTGACTCCCTACGTGCGAGATGTGTATTACTATATCACTTTGGGTAACCGGCAAGAGCTGAAAACACTCCGGGACCTTTGGGATCACAGAACGAAACAGTCTGCGGTCCAAAAACCAGGAAACATGTCATCTGTAATCTTTTGTGGTGGAGAGCAGCTGAAGGCCTGGATGGAGTCGACAGTGTCCATAAGCAAGGAACTGGCTCCAGAGGTAAGATGATCAGAGGGGGTATTTTACTAACAGGCTAGCCCTGATTCATTGTCAGTTATTGTGGCTCAGTCAGTTGACAGCAAAATAAATAACTCCATGTAAAGCCCTGGATCCTCCTTTGCTGTAGAAATGACCACTTACATGACGCCCATATATCTATAATAATATAAATATGTCTCCACCAGTGCACCCAGGGCTGTTTTTGGGAAAGAGTTGTGGTAGAGTCCTGTTCCACAAATGTTTGTCTTTCCCAAATTGCATCTTTAACACAGTGGTTTGTTTGTTTTAATTAGTGAGACTTTTAAATTATATCAAAAGGACGTGATCCTTTATTTACAGAAGGCCTGAGGAGCAGGGTAAAAAAAAAAAACAGTGGTGTGAGCCACAGCGCTGAAACAGCTGAGCAGAACCGTCCTGTTGGCGAGTATTTGAAGTGCGTGCAGTGGGCTAATCAGAGATTTCTTGTGGTGTTGTAACGGTGGCTTTGGTGTGGAGAAAAACGTGAATCAATATTTCTCTCTTGCTTGCTTGCTAAGCAGACTGCGTATGTTCGAGCATAGCAACTTTAACATTGTGGGCGAGTGGTTCTCCTCACGGCGCCACGGCCCAGGTTCATTTTGTTTTACAGTGGATGTTTGAAGTTCGTTAAGTGAGATTGTAATACTTTTTGTTTACGCCGATTTTGGCCGAATATTTTAACGCCCTTGTTTGTATAGTGCACAAAGTGCTTCATTCTGTTCGTTTTTCTCATTCTTGAAATGGCCTTAAGGTTTATCTCCTCTGCAGGAGATAACCTCCCATACATAGGAGATAACATCCTGTAAGTAGGAGATAGCATCCCCTATGTAAAGGAGAAATTGCTGTATGTAGACGATAACATACTATACGTAGAAGATAATATCTCATACATAGAAGATAACATCCTGTAAGTAGGAGACAATATCCCATACGTACAAGATAACATCCCATATGCACGAGATGTCTTGTACATGGGAGGTGACATCCCAGATACAGGAGATAATATCTCGTATGTAGGAGACATCTCGTACGTTGGAGGTAAACAGGATTTAGCCTACATTGCCTGCCTCTCAGTGCTTCTGTAAATACTGCAAATTGTAAATCTGGTGAAACCAGCTGTCCTCTGTCGATTTCTGAATCACCATCCACAGCTCCAGTTTGTTCACCTGTTTGAACAGACTTGGTGTTGTTCCCATTGATAAAACAGTAATCAAACAGTAATTAAAACAGTGGACCGTTTTAAGGTAGGATTATTCTCTCTAAGTTTGTTATATAAAATAGCCCCTGGATCAGAAGGTGGGATATCAACAAGGCCTAAGAGTGAATCAAATGATGGATCAAATCACCTCCTATCCCAGAGTTGAACCAGTCTTTCTACAGCTGTGAAAAACACCAAACAATAGTTTCGGGTAGTTTCAGCGGTGCCATCCGGAGTGTTTTATGCTTGATATTTAAGTTTTGGGTTGTTGCCGGTTACCCTGGTGTGTCATTGCCTGTCGTTACCCGTTGGGGGTTACGGTGATCTGACCTTGGAGTCCCCTCCCCCGATGCCGCACTCTCCCTTGTCATACCACCATCTGTTTTTCAATTTGTCCAACAGGCCCTGCTCGTTCAGTTTTAATACTGCCAAGTTTACAGGGTTTCTACGGGGATGATAGTAATGAGGGATAAAAGGGAACTAGGTGTTACCATGGTGAAGATAGCAACATCATTACAAGTACTCTACTTCTGTCAGGCATGTAATGGGTCTATAAAGGACAAGTTCACTGCTCTTCAACCCAGACCTTGTTAAAATGTAGTTTCCAGTCTACATAGTTTCGGTGAGAAAAAGTGCTGCAGACGTTCACTGGGCTTGAGTTACAGAAATAAACGGGATGTGGAAACACCTTTTGCAAATAAATTCTGACACAGCATTTAATTCACGACTGATCACCTGTTTTTTTTGCCTTTGGTGTATTCCCGTGCATTAGAATCACTCTTTCAATTTGTCTGTGTTTCCAGATGGCACGAAACGTGGCCAATACTAGCTGACATGTCAGAGCGATTAAAACTTGCCCATCCATCCATTTTCAACCGTTTATCCGAAGCAGGGTCTCAGCAGCAGAATGTTGAGCAAAATATTCCAGACGTCCCTCTCCTCAGCAACGCTTTCCAGCTCCTCCTGGAGGACCCCGAGGTGTTCCCAGACCAGACAAGATATGTGATCCCTCCAGCATGTTCTGGGTCTGCCCCGGGGCCTCCTACCAGTGGGACGTACCTGGAACACCTCTAACGCCCAGGAGGATCCTGATCAGATGTTGAACCACCTCAACCGACGCCTTTCGACGTGAAGGAGCAGCGGCTCTACTCCGAGCTCCCTCCAGATGTCTGACTCCTCCCCCTATCTCTAAGGCTGAGCCCAGACACCCTACAGAGGAAACTCATTTCAGACGCTTGTATCTGTGA
This sequence comes from Epinephelus lanceolatus, assembly GCF_041903045.1. Lineage (NCBI taxonomy): Eukaryota > Metazoa > Chordata > Actinopteri > Perciformes > Serranidae > Epinephelus > Epinephelus lanceolatus. Next base: position 44,164,374 of record NC_135744.1, on the reverse strand, counting down.
CCTCATTCTTTCAGTCACTACCCAGAGCTCATGACCATAGGTGAGAGTTGGGACGTCAGTGAATCAGTAAATCAAGAGCTTTGTCTTCTGGCTCAGCTCCCTCTTCACTATGACATGTTTGGTGCAGCACCGGCATCACTGCAGACACAGCACCAAACCGCCAATCCATCTCGTGCTCCATTCTACCCTCCCTGTGATCAAGACCCTGAGATACTTGAACTCCTTCACTTGAGGCAGTAACTCTCTCCCAACCCAGAGGGAACAATCCACAGTTTCCTGTCAGAGAACCATGACCTCAGATTTGGAGGTGCTGACTCTCATCATAACCCCTTTACACTCGGCTGCAAACCGTCACAGTGCATGCTAGAGGTCACGGTGTGATAATGCCAACAGAACGACATCATCTGCAAGAAGCAGAGACACAATTCTGGGGTCACCTCAGAATAAAACTTGCCCAACTGAAACAAATTATTAAAGACCTCTTTCCATTTTTCTTTCATAGGTGGATTGATGGCCAAGGTGACCTTTTTGCAACCTTGTTTTGTTTTGAGTTCTTTACCTCTACTTCTTCTGCTCTGTTCACTGGTCGAATACAGCCATGTGTAAAGCATGGCCTATACTGCCACCCTCTGACCAAACTATGCTTAGGGTAGCCTAGTTTATTCACTTAAAAACAGTTGATGGAAACACGCCTTATTCATGTTTCTTTTTTGCAACATTTCAAAAGTGTGCTAAAAATTTGCTTGACGTTTTAATGGAAACACATTGATACCAGGATCAGATCCTGGAAAAGGCTCAGATTGGTGCTCACAGGCGAGCACCTACCGGTCAGGTCACTCCCATAGTCAAAGAAAAAGCATCTTAGAAACCATCACCACTTTGTTGTCTCATCAAAGAAAAGCTGAAAGTTAAGGGGCTGCGGGCAATGTTTGGACATAATGGACCTGGAACTGATAACTAGCTCTTAGACTATCACCTTTCTCAGGGTGAAAAGACTCAGTGCCTGAAGATGATAGTTTGACTCATTTTCACGCACTTCAGTATTGTCTTTGGAACCAAACTCCTTTTCTTTGAGTGATCCCTCTTTGCTGCATTAATACAGTTTTTTGGATTCAATCAGTCCATTTCCATCCACAGTGAAGTGAAGCTCCAGTCCCAGCTGGATGAGGACACTGAACTGGCCTACTGTCCTTGTCCCAGTATACAAGCACGGGAGGGGAATCCATTTATTGAGCCAAGTATGTGCAACTCCTCTACGATAGGTGGAGATATGCCCCCTTTCAGCTTGTTAGTATTGGACCTTTTTCCTGTTGACCTATTACGTCACAGACCAAACAATCACCATTCCGTGTTTTCCTCCTAAACATGTAGATGGCATTAAGCTATAATGCAAAGATTTAAAGAGATTGTTCATAAAACAGCAAGGACGAAGTGAGTCAGCATGACGGCTGACGTCACCCTGCTTGATAAAGGAAGGACTTTAATGATTCGGGAGGAGGTCCAGATTAAATCACTTATGCTTCATAGTCAGAGGAACTATCAGGAGAATCCTAGAAAGAATCTCTCATGGGAGTCTTTCTCTGGACAAGTCCCAAGCATGACAGACTGGGAGGACATCCATGGGTAACATTTGGACATTCTGGTGGGACTATGTGTCCCAGCTGGTCTAGGGTCACCTGGGGTCCTCCAGGAGGAGCTGGAGGGAGTTTTTCTCAGCTGTGACATGCGGATGGATCGATGGATGGAAAACTGTTTGTACTGTGTCCAGTGATCAGCTGCAGCAGAATTAGTTTCTACACTAGTGAAGGAAAACAACATTTTAACACAGTCTGGACTGAAAAACAGCAAACGTATCCTGTTACTGACGACTGCGCAGCAATCCTCCACTTGCATTAATTTCCATTCATTACCTGATGAATAAAGGAGGAACAACAGTCAAATATTTGGACAAAAATTCCAACAGGAATATGAAATAACATCAGGTACCAAATTATCTTTTACACTTTGACCTACCATGTTGTTTTTCCCTACAAATGGCACTAGTACCCAGCAATTGGCTGTTGTTCCTCTTTACATAGCCATGATGATCAAAGCAAAGAAATTATAAAATGATCAGTGATGAGCAAACCAGTATAACTTCAGTGTGAGGAGATGATAACAATAATCAATGAGATGATGGCTACAGCAAAAGAAGAGTTTTGTTCTGAAGTAAATTGTTACACGAAAATAAACAATCAAGAACTGAGTATTCAAAAATGATTTGGATCCAACATTGTTTGAAAAAAAGTCAACTTGAAGTTGTAAATTTAAGAAAGACCAAAACCAACGATGTCCAACTATTTATGAACTTGAGGCGTGTGGTGATACTTTGTATTTCTTGACACAAGTGAAGTTGCCATTAAACTTTGGTCAGAACAGCAGTTGGCGTAAACAGCGATTGACAATGTTTGTTAACAGTAACTTCTGGGTAGAAAAGTTCTGCATCGCTTGCATACAATTATACAGCTCTGAGCAAACGCAGATGAGGAACAACTGAGATACCGAGAGAAAATAGTTACATCTTGTTGTATATGAGAAGTGGAGAGGGGTTTAGGTTTTTCACATTTCTGCAAAGAGCAAACATGCTCAAAGACAGCGCTGGACTTTGGATGCGTTCACACCTGCCCTGTTTGGTTCAATCAAACTCACCAAAACAACCAGACTGAGACCTTCTTGAAGAGGTGGTCTCAGTCCGGTTCCAAAGGAACTCTGGTGCGGTTGGTTTGTGGTGAGAACATGTTCTGACCTGGATGTGAAGCAACTGCAGTCACATGACACATTGTTTGGGTTAGACATGAGCATGTTACAGTCCTGGAGGATTATTAATGTGCACCTCCTCCTGTACTGCCTTAATATGCACATTCAGCACATCCAATGCATCAAAACATTGTTTTCTAGTTGGAGCCGCGCCTCGTTTTCAAACTGTATGCTTTGACTAAAATGAACAATGACAGCAATATAGTCCACGATGAGCAGCGCTAAAATCAACCTGCGTAGTTGTCCCTCCATTGTGACATTAGAGAGTGTCACATTTATCTTGCAAGTGTACTCTTCTTCAACGTTTGCTTTACTTCCTGGATTTTTCCCACATGGAAATTCTGACCAATCAAGAGCAGCTTTTTCACACAAGGCATTTGATCTGGTCCTCTTGTAAATGCTGCCGTGAGAACACGAACCAACTCTAGGCAATTATACAACTTTGGAACAACATGAGTCCCTGATTCAGACCAGAGGAGACGACTCTAGGTCTGACAGCAGCCTCAGTGTCTGAAAAAGGAGGAGATCAGCGACAGACCAGCGACCTGTATTTCTCAAAAAGACGAGGGCTCTACTATGTCAGGTGTTGGGAAATCATGGTGGCCTGGTCCTCATGACTGAATTTGTGGGAAGCATTTTGTGAGCAGTAAGCTTTATTTCTCATTTCATTTTCAGTAAACAAAGGAAAAACTTATTTGAGGCCATTGGCATTGTGTTAGTTGGGTAACACTAGGCTATTTAGTGCTGCTGTTTGGCCAACAGAGTGGCTTCACTGTATGTTTTAGGAGACACATCAGCTTGCTTGGCTCAACAAGTGACACATTATGCATATATTAAATTAATGGTAAATTAATGGAGCTGAGAGTCTAGCTTCGCCCCTGCTAACAGCTTAATTAAAGATTGTGTTTAAGAATTACCTGCGATATGTTCAGGTTTTTCATAGTTACAGCATCATAACCACGTCTCTACGTTTGGAACAAATCACTTAATTAGGCCCAAAACGTCTGTCGGACCACCACCTCTTTAAACGGCTGAAAATGACAACAGAAGTAAAGTTCATCTATTTCAAATTTCTCCGCAATTCAAATCAACTGCCAGCCGTCTACCCAGAAGTGACTGTCGACCAAATTACTGAATTATCACCTGAATCAGACGGTGGCCTCGAGGGCTCAACGCACTGCCAATTAAGAAAACACACAAGAATACACAAAACACAAGCAAATCAAGAAAACGTCTTCACCAATAATCCAAAAAACTCCCCACTGACAGATAAACAGACTTCAATAACTTCACAAACCAAACACCATGGCAACAACAAACATGTCCCGGCTGTGTGCATCACTTTTTAGTGTCCCCTAGAAACAGATTCTGTTGTCTTGTGGTGCAACTTTCAGTCAATCTCTGTAATTGCATGTTTTCTTAATTTGCAGTGAGTTGAGCTCTCAGGGCCACCGTAGAATCAGACCGCAGTCAGTTCAGCATCAATGCTGATGAAACCATTTCCTGTCAACCAGTGGCCGATGAATGAGTTTATATTTGGCCGGCTTCTGGTTTATCCACCCCAAACACTTCCAGTGGACGGGACTACTTGACAAACTCCGTCAGCCAATCGGCGTAACGAACACGTTACAAACACGCTGTAACATTAGACAGTAACGGTAGAAATAGATTTTCGTTGACTAAACCATTTTGAATTTTCTTTACCTTCAACATTTTAAATTTTCTTTGACTAAACCGTTTCATTTTTCACTAATTAAAACATTTTGAGTTTTTGAATACTAAACTGTTTAGATTTTTCATTAACTTGAATGTTTTGAATTTTTGTGGACTAAAACTGGACTAAATCTATGAAGGATAAACATAACTAGTATTTTCGTAGTATTTCCTCTTCAGAGTAAGACTGAATCTAAAATAGCTGTCAAAATGAGCACTGTGCAAAAACGCCAAAAAACATCTTTTCCCCTGAGAAACTCAGTGATGTCAAACTCTTGTTGTTGTTTACACGTTATTGACTTTATTTCTGCAGTAACTTCACTTATTGCTGTGTTTACTCTAGCAAGCTGCGACCTGCGTTTTACATCATCAACTACAACGCAGTCCCTGATTGGCTGCTTACGTCCTGATTGGTCCAGATTGGATTTTAATTTTTGGATACAAGGCGGAGCAGCATCGAGTCCAGACTCACGTTTTCAGGACGGTCTAACTGGGGTAGTTTAGCCCACCTGGACTACAAGTGTCAGTCAGAACTTAATAACATCTGTTCTTAACGTTGTCTCTTCTCTGTCGAAATCAATCAATCGGACATTTTCAAAAGAAAAATGGTAACAATGCCACTTTAGAACAAAACTCCTCACTCAGAACAAACAGCAGCACAGTCATCTTCAGTCTCAGTGACTCTGCAGCAGCAGATGAAGCAGCAGCTCTGACGCTGGCTGATAGAGTTCATACGTGGAAACGATGAAATGAAGAACTCGATATTGTCAGCTGTTAGTACGGAGAGCCGGTCAACCCAGAGAGGAGAGCACAGAGTCTGTTCAAATGGAACTAATGAGCTGTGTAAAGGTGATTATCCAATATGCTCAGCATTCGAGTGGTTTAACACAACACTGTTGCTAGGCAACTGATCACAAAGACCAACACCGTCTCTTTCGCTTTACAAAAAATGGTGAAAAACGTCCAGGGCTTGTTTTTTTGTTTTTTGTCTTTCAGCAGTAGTTATAATATCTGCCATCACAGATTTTCACTTCAGAATTTGGTTTCAATAAATCAATTTAATACAAAGGCAGAAATTTGCTCAGTTCTGTTTTTCTGTCTGTGGAACACTGACTGATATTGTAAGGACACACACACACACACACACACACACGCACACACACACGCACGCGCACACACACACACACACACACACGCCTTCTGCAGTGATTAATTTCACAACATAGAGGAACATACATATGATTACATTGAGCGTACTAATCTCATCTGCGGAGCTCATTTCCGTCCTCTGACTCTGGGTTGGCTGTAAAATGCTGATGTGAAGCAGAAAGAATGAGAACAAGATGTTCTCTCACAGAACATCTGATAACAACATGAACAAAGTCCACTGACGTCTGAAACAAAGGAGGGAAGAAACATGACTTTCAAATGCTGCTGCCAGATAAAAAAAACAGTTTGGATGAAATTCATCTTTTAACTGAGTGACCGACATGTTTGTTGGTTATTTCCTTTCAGAGAACAGTGTCCAGCAACAATTTAACCCTTTAACGTCCTGCTCCAGATTTTAATGGGGCACATTTGTGTCACTATATCTATTGATATATAGGCTATATATATATATGTTGAGCTATCTCTACCATTCGGTTTAGGTATGTTATGCAAAAAAAAAACCAAACATCCAGTAGATGTCGTTGTATCTTCGAATAATCTGTTTTTGCAGTTCGTCTCCTGAACGAAGTTGGTAACAAAAACATGCACTGCAGACCTGAAGTCTCTGTGTGGTGGGATTTTCAAAGGTAGACATGTTTATTTAACACTAGGACTGGATATCGCCACTGATTTCCAATTTGATTCGGTTCGATGCCGATTCGAATCAGGGTTATTTCAGTTACAATACCAATTTTTGCGAGTATGTGAAAGAGATTCTGAGAGAACTAATACTGTCAGTTTTACAAGGAATTATTTAAAAAAAAAAAAAAAGAAGAAGAAATTCAGGACAGGAATAAACTGAATATTTTATAACTAAATGTTTCTAGAGCAACAGTAATAATAAAATGGCGGGGTCACAATATAAACTCAATATCTGACTGGAAACAAATGTAACATGTCAACAAAACAAATCATATTCCTGACGTCACAATACTGAGTGAAGTTTAGAAAGAATAAAGAACACAGACATCAGTATCAGTCCTGCTGTGCTCTCTGCTGCTGAGGAGACTCACTGCCTGCAGTCACATGACCACAGGTCTCATGACCTTCAGGTAAGTTTTAAGATACTTTTCTGCATGTAAACATGTTGCTGATCAGGTGTAGTGATTAAGTATTGACTTTTCCTCGCGGAGGTTTCATTACACTCACAATAACTAGCGTAGTTGTGGTCAGCTCGTTATCTTCACCTCTCTGTCTCTGCCATGACGTCTCTACTCCATGTTTGTGTGTCTGTGTGTGTGTAAAGGTGATGCACCCGCCCAACGCTCAGACAGCAGGAGGACCGGCTGCTGCAGCACGATAATAAATTACACCAAAACATAAAAACAGTGAGCTAACAGTTACAGATAAAAGAACACGTAATGTCGAAGCCTTTAAATACTACGGTCATTAATAATTTAGCACCGCGGCCCGTTTACTACTGGTGAGAATAACGGGGTTAATAGCTGAGTGTCAGGTGACACCATCAGCCCGCTGAGTCGAGCTCAGACCGGCCAGTTCACACCGCTGACATGCTCACTTGTGTGCGCTTGCATGAGACATGGGCACCGCCTTCATGTGTGTTCACGTGCTTTCGCTGGTCTCGCACGCAAGCGCACACGTGAGCGCGGTGCCCAGAGAGGCAGTCAGAGCTACAGGCTACAATGAGGCTAACAACAGAGTTCAAATGAGGTTTTTCCAAACAACTTTTTATGTCGGGGCTTCAGGACACTTGGATCACTACGGACGAGCAGTATGGAGATATTTTGTGGATTCAATGATGTGTTTTTGGACGTTTGAATCTGGGGCGCCATCAGCCTCCATTAGGTGGAGTTGTGTTGCTACCTCCTCTCCCCTTGGATCTCTGCAAGTGATGTGAGGACTCTAAAACTTCACCTGAGCCTCCCTCGGCATATGGGTGAGTAGATAATGGCTGAATTTACATTTTTGGGTGCACTATCCCTTTAATGCAGTGTTTTATCTGACAGCAGCACAGTTAGAACAGAGACAGAACAAAAGATAGATAGATAGATAGATAGATAGACAGATGGATAGATGGATAGATAGGAATGTTAGTAGGGTTGTCAGTATCGTGACTGTAGAGACAGAGAGACAGGCAGGTCGCAGTCAGACAGGCAGAACAGAGGACATGACAACAGACAGGTAAACAGGCCGACAGATCAGGAACAGGCAGACAGACTGAAACACTGAGACGGACAGACAGACAGACACACATATGGACAAAGACAAACAAGAGAGAGAGAGAGACAAGACAGACAGAGACAGATTAAGAGACTGACAGTGAGACAGAAACACTGAGACAGACTGACAGACAGACAGACACACAGACAGTAAACTGACAGACAGTTCTGTAAGACAGAACTCTGAGACCCTCGTCTGAGGACTCCTGTGGGTCGGTCTGTTTGAACCGGCGCTCCGTGCTCTGCAGAGGTGGGACCAAGTTAACCATTTTCAAGTCACCAATCAGGTCTTAGACTCAAAACTTTGGGTTTCAAGTCCTCAACAAGTCAGAATCTATTTCAGTAAACACTTAAAGAGTCAAACAAGAAATGTCCTCCAGTTTGAACACCACACTGAGAATCTGTTCCGTCTCTTGAAGGGACAGTTTGGATTTTTTTTCAGTGGGGTTATTTGAGGCCTTTATCCACAGTCAGTGTGTTACCTGCAGTAAATGTCACTCGGCACGCCTCCAGTTTGGAGAAGCAGACAGGAGTCTTGACACAGAAGCTAAACAATGTCCTGCTGTGGACGAAACCATGATGTCCTCACTGTGACCTCGTCACATGTCCACGTTTGGTCATGGACTTTCCACGTCCACATATGACGTCCAAGGTACCCTGGGTGTGTTGGTTGTTGACGTTCTGGGACGCCGTGTCAACTTCAGCCTGTTACATGCATTGTCTGTTTTCAAAATACACTTCTGTTTTCACAGGAAATGTACAGTTTGCATACAGTCTCTTTCAAAATAAAAGCACTACGTCGGTACAACACCACCAACTGATGTTTTTTTCCTTCAACAACACACGTGGTTACGTTTAGGAAAAAAGAACAGGGTTTGGCTTTACAATCTTAGAGAAAGTGAACACCGCTGTCTTGGGTGAAAGTCAGTGTTTGTAGTTTCAGGTTGTTTCAAACCCTGGCGTTCAGTGGTGATTATTTACTATTTTTCTCAATGGAGTCTGACCTTAAAGAGAGCAGAGCTAACGGCTTTGGAAATGACTGTCTTCTCCCTGTGTCAGCGTGGGTTTCCTCCAGGTGCTCTGACATATTCTCCCTGTGTCAGCGTGGGTTTCCTCCAGGTGCTCTGACATGTTCTCCCTGTGTCAGCGTGGGTTTCCTCCAGGTGCTCTGACATGTTCTCCCTGTGTCAGCGTGGGTTTCCTCCAGGTGCTCTGACATGTTCTCCCCGTGTCAGTGTGGGTTTCCTCCAGGTGCTCTGACATGTTCTCCCTGTGTCAGCGTGGGTTTCCTCCGGGTGCTCTGACATGTTCTCCCTGTGTCAGCGTGGGTTTCCTCCGGGTGCTCCGACATGTTCTCCCTGTGTCAGCGTGGGTTTCCTCCAGGTGCTCCGACATGTTCTCCCTGTGTCAGCGTGGGTTTTCTCCGGGTGCTCCGACATGTTCTCCCCGTGTCAGCGTGGGTTTCCTCCAGGTGCTCTGACATGTTCTCCCCGTGTCAGCGTGGGTTTCCTCCAGGTGCTCTGACATGTTCTCCCCGTGTCAGTGTGGGCTTCCTCCAGGTGCTCTGACATGTTCTCCCTGTGTCAGCGTGGGTTTCCTCCAGGTGCTCTGACATGTTCTCCCTGTGTCAGCGTGGGTTTCCTCCAGGTGCTCTGACATGTTCTCCCTGTGTCAGTGTGGGTTTCCTCCAGGTGCTCTGACATGTTCTCCCCGTGTCAGCGTGGGTTTCCTCCAGGTGCTCTGACATGTTCTCCCCGTGTCAGTGTGGGCTTCCTCCAGGTGCTCTGACATGTTCTCCCTGTGTCAGCGTGGGTTTCCTCCAGGTGCTCTGACATGTTCTCCCTGTGTCAGCGTGGGTTTCCTCCAGGTGCTCTGACATGTTCTCCCCGTGTCAGCGTGGGTTTCCTCCAGGTGCTTTGACATGTTCTCCCCGTGTCAGCGTGGGTTTCCTCCAGGTGCTCTGACATGTTCTCCCCGTGTCAGCGTGGGTTTCCTCCAGGTGCTCTGACATGTTCTCCCTGTGTCAGCGTGGGTTTCCTCCGGGTGCTCCAACATGTTCTCCCTGTGTCAGCGTGGGTTTCCTCCAGGTGCTCTGACATGTTCTCCCCGTGTCAGCGTGGGTTTCCTCCAGGTGCTCTGACATGTTCTCCCTGTGTCAGCGTGGGTTTCCTCCAGGTGCTCCCACATGTTCTCCCTGTGTCAGCGTGGGTTTCCTCCAGGTGCTCTGACATGTTCTCCCTGTGTCAGCGTGGGTTTCCTCCAGGTGCTCTGACATGTTCTCCCTGTGTCAGCGTGGGTTTCCTCCAGGTACTCCAGCTTCCTCCCACAGTCCAAAGACATGCAGGTTAATTGGTGACTCTAAATTGTCCGTAGGTGTGAATGTGAGTGTGAATGGTTGTCTGTCTCTATGTGTCAGCCCTGTGATAGTCTGGTGACCTGTCTGGGGTGACCCCTGCCTCTCGCCCATTGTCAGCTGGGATAGGCTCCACCCCCCCCGACCCATAACAGGATAAGCGGTTACAGAAAATGAATGAATGAAATGAAAAAATGAATGTACACTTACACGTGGCTTGCTTCTGGTTCTGTCCACAGCAGTTCACTGTTTAGCTGCCATGTTGGACTCCTGTCTGCTTCTCCAGACTGGTGGCGTGCAGACCAACATCTACCGTAACACACTGACTATGGAAAAGTACAACACCACTTCAAAAGATCCAAAGTATCCCTTTAATATGTTATAGATGAGTCACTGTTAAGTTAAACCTCAAGTCATAAACCCGTGACGTACGTCCACACCTCTGCACGCCAGGCTCGCTGTTCAGGTCCCAGACTTTTTGCATATATATGTTATAAAACTGTGAAAAATAAAATGTAGTTTGGTTCATGTGACCAGTCATGTTGTTTGATTAAATCTTTTCTTGAAACTGAATATTTTATCCATTAATTTACCTCTGATTTAAAACCAGGAAGAACATGCTTATAATCAATTGATTAATTTGCACATGGAGGGTCTGATTGGTCTGATTTCCCACAACAACAGACAGAACAGGACACCAACATGAACCGCACATGGACTGTCCCCTGTCCGGAGATTCAGAGTGTACCTGAGGGGCGATCCTTTGGGCGTGGCCACTCCGTAACCTTTAGAGTCCAGGTTTCCCCCCACTTTCATGGTGTCACAGGGCTTCCTCTGCTCGATGTACTCGTTCATGGACGACTCCAGGAGGTAGGCATACTTCCCCTTCGACTTCCTGACTCTGATCACGCCCTCGTTAGTGTTCTTGACGAACACTGAAGGGTCTGCGCTTCGCATGTACGACCACATCTTCTCAAAAACTGCAATCTTTGACCGCTGACATAGAGAGTGAAGACAAAAAGAGATGATCAGGGTGTCATATGTGGCATCTTACCATAGGAAAAGCTTTTACCTTAAAGCACAGAACGCTCCTCGGCAGCACTCTGCCAGAACTCCTCGGCAAAAGTTCAAGTTTTACACTGGGTTTGTTTTTACAGCTTTTATTCAAACTTTTTTGTCATCTTTCACAGAGTTAGGGCGGGTTCAGCCCGATCCTCAACACCACAAACAAAGTGTAGAGATTATGGATTGGTATCAATCCAAAAGAAGAACAAATGTGTCCTTACCCTGAAGAACTCTTTAGTGGATCCTCCGTCCAGGGTACCATAGGCGATCTCGGTCTGCTTGGCCAGGTCCTCGGCGCTCTCTATGGGGGACACCATCCTCTCCACAGTGAGGAAGGCTGCCAGGTTGGCTGTATAGGAGGAGATGATGATGAGGGTGAAAAACCACCAAACTCCTCCCACGATTCGACCTGAGAGTGACCTGAGGAGAACGAAGGAGAACACTCATCAATCTAAAGCTCTGTCTCTTTTTTCCCGCTGCATTCATATTAACATGAAGCTGCTCAGTTCAGCCACAGTCCGATCTGTCTGAGCTCTGGAGGTCGTGGTGTTACGGCGAATCTGAACTGCACGATTTAACTCAATCTTGACAAAACTCCTTTTGGCAACAGAGCCTGAAGAAGGTGACGTTAGTTGGCCCAACGTTTTGTAACGGGCATTCAAGTACTGGTGAGATCACCTTGAACTATGGTCTGATATTCACGGTCCCCAGAGGATGTCTCCTGAATATTTTGGTGACATCATGACCTTTTGTCTAGCGTTGTCATCAGGTCTGAATCCTCACATTGGAGAAACTGGAAACAAAATTCGGTGCTTAACTTTAAAATATTTTAATCTTTTGATTATTGTTGATTTATTTTCTCACTATTACAACTAACTGACTGATTGATTTTATTTTTTAATAACTGTAGACTATATCAGCACTGACTCTGAGGTCTTTTCAGACTAATGTGAATAATTCATGAGAGCTTGTCCAACATCAATTAAAAAATTGTACCTATCTATTTCTACGAGCCTATTAGGCCTGGGCAGTATCTGTTTTATTATCTCAGGGTATCTTGGGGTCTTGTTCATGAGTGAGGGTAGAGTGGAGCATAAAATGGACTGGCAGTTTGGCACAGCGTCTGCAGGTATGCGGGTGCTGCCCCTGACTTTTCATGGTTCAGAGGGAGCTGAGCCAGAAGGCAAAGCTTTTGATTTCCTGGTCCATCTGCGTCCCAACCCTCACCTATGGTCATGAGCTCTGGGTAGTGACTGAAAGAATGAGGTCACAGATACAAGCGTCTGAAATGAGTTTCCTCTGTAGGGTGTCTGGGCTCAGCCTTAGAGATAGGTGGAGTCAGACATCTGGAGGGAGCTCGGAGTAGAGCCGCTGCTCCTTCATGTTGAGGTGGTTCAACATCTGATCAGGATCCTCCTGGTCCAGCTGGTAGGAGGCCCCGGGGCAGACCCACAACACACTGGAGGGATTATAGATCTCATCTGGTCTGGAAACACCTCGGGGTCCTCCAGGAGGAGCTGGAGAGCGTCTCCGGTCAGAGGGACGTCTGGGGTGCTTTGCTCAGCCTGCGGTCGTCAGTGAGGAAACGTGTTTGTGTGGCTGATCTGTCAAATCACTGGACGAATAACACAACTTATATTTTATCTTCTACAGTAGGTGAGAGAACTGAGGCTGAATAAAGACGGAGGGATGATTCTGCCCGCAGCAAGGGAGCACACACAAACACCAGCATCTATACCTCATATCAAATACATTCTCTCTCTCACACACACACACACACACACACACACACACACACTGATACTGTTAAGCCCTGCAGTCCGAGCCAGCTCGTCTAAAGGTGACCCTGAATGATGTGAAGCACACACACACTAACAGGGCCTGTGTCGTGATGAGGAGGGTTGACACAGAAACAAAATGTGTGTGTGTGTGTGTGTGTGTGTGTGTGCAACACAATGTTCTCACAAGAGTACTAAAACCCTGATACGAGACCTTTTTTAAGCTAATTAACTGATTAACCAAAATTCAGATGTTGTTGCTGCTTTTGTCAGATTTTTTGTCCACACTGATGTCAGTCAAAAATCCACCTAAAGGGACAATTTTCATCGAGCTTTAAAACAGTGTTGGCCGCATGTGTGAACTGTCTGACCAGCGACAATCATCCCCCTCGTTGAAACTCTGCTGGATGACACAAATGACGCAACACGCATGATCCGGCGGAGTTTTGCTGGCCCTCCTGGGCTGCTGCTCAAACTGAAACAGCTGATCAGTCATGTGAGTTAAATGCATCGACTCTTTTCGACAAAGACAAAAAACACCTCATGTGAGCAACAGTTGTTCAAAGGGTTTAGATGCCGTTTCAGATTTAAACTTTGAGGTGGATCCTACAGGAGGCCGCCGTGTCCCAGAGCCGGCTAAAGCACTGCAACACTTTTATTTCGGCTAAGAGGCGGGGCACACAAATTAAAATGGCTGTCTTATGATTTTATTTTTACCACCAATCTTTAGAGAAAACATGTCTTTGGAATTTTGATTTTCCAAACCCCTGCATTGTTTTTCCTTAAGTTTTTTTGGCTTTCTTTCTATAAAAACTTTTTAAGAAACTTTTGTTGTTTCTGAAACACTTCATATTCTACGTCTCATTTAACATTTGGACTAAAAAACAAAAAACAAATTGCATGACAAGAGTGAAAAACTGAGGCCACTGCGTGTTACTGTGTGAGGCTACAACTCTTTCAACTCCAGGATTTCATCTTCAACTTTTTACTTTCAAACATCAAAGTTTTAAAAATCTAATAACTCATTTATGGTGGAGTGAGGGTCATGGACTGTCCTCCAGCCACTCAGGGAGGGTCACACACCAGCTGCTCCTCCTCTGACAAATAAAGAACAGTCCCTAACCATCACGACTGTAAACACACACATGGTGACAAAATAACACACACACACACACACACACACACAGAACACAGAGAACACAGAGAACACAGCAGATTCAGAATAGAAACAGCCTTTGGGCTTCACACAGCAGTAACATACAACTGACCCGGCAGCACGTCACACATGATTCTATGTGTTTCATGACAACGTCTGTGCGTCTGTGTGTGTGTGTGTGTGTGTGTGTGTGTTTGTGTGTGTTTGTGATATACGTCGACATCAATCAGCGCTGTATATCTCTGACGGTGTGTTCATGTGTATTTATGTGACTACCTGTTAACAAGCTGCGACAGTAATTATCAGATTTATCTTCACTTCCTGTCGACGGTCTGTTCTGGTTACACAAACACACACACACACACACACACACACACACACACACACATTTACCACATCACTGCACAACTTGTTCACATTACAGCTTATTCATTTTATCACTGCTGTATTTTAGGTCCCTGCTGTGCAACATCAAGGCCACTATATATTATTGTTTGTGTATATTATTATTATTATTATTATTATTATTGTTATTATTACGCCAGACCATCCTTAACAAAGAACTGCCCAGATAATTTTACTATGCAGTTAGTTTCGTATAGGCACTTTATGCATTTTTATTCATGCCCATCTATCTTTTAACTCCTCTCTGGAGCAAACTGGACTGATTTCAGAGTCTGTTTTACTTATATTGTGTGTTTTTTATGCCACTGTCAAAGACAAATTTACACTTTTATGTAAAGTTTGATGGACATTAAAGAAGTCTAAGTCAGGCTCCTCCCACAGCTTCGCCAACACACCAGCAAAAAACACATCAAAAGGTGCAGAATGATAAAATAAAATAAAAGAAATTAAAAAAAAATCTGAGTAAACATCATGTGAACAGAGCTATAATCACTCCTCTCTGAGGTCACACCAAGTCACCATACTGTAACACAGAAAAATGACTTCATCGGACTAAATGAGGTTCTTTTTATATCTAGTGCAGTTTTTATAAATCATAGTTTATAGTTCATGCAGTTAGACTGTCCACCCTCTGTAAATGTAGCACCACGTTAGCTACCTGGCTCATGTTAGTGTCAAGATATTGTTGTCATAGAAACAAAACCCCATGTGCAGCACATCATAAAAACAAAAAAACAAAACGCCATCAGAGCTTTCTTCATGAAGCCCTGGGATAAAACCCTCCCCAGCGCCCTGCTCTCAGCTTTCTGCTGAAAAATGAATAAATAAATAAATAAGTAAATGTGGGCGCACGGCCTTAAAGTCAAAACATCTGTCTACAATCTCACACCGCTCCTGCAGTTTAATCCAAGTCTGTGTCCAGTCTGACGCTCAGCCGTTTTTTAGACTCTTAGTGCAACGTGGAGAATGTTTTCTTGTTTTCTTTACAAGTTCAGTGTAACACAGGTGAGTAACTGATACACACACGTGACCATTTGGGGTGAAGTGTTCCTTAAAAACCTGAATTTGTTATTTGGAGGTAATTTTTGTCAGAGTACCATGAAGCAAAACATTTATTTGATCGCAAACAAAATATTTGAGTCCAAACACTGAAGGAAGTTGTGACTCAGCCGTGTTGGTTTGTGTCTGTCCAGGTGTGCTGCCTACCTGGGGGAGATGTCACAGCCCTGCTGCATGAAGGCTCCCAGTGAGAACCAGAGAGAGTTAAAGATCCCAAAGTCGTTGGTGTGTTCTGGAGTCTCCTTTTCTTTCTGCTGGTTCTGGTTCTGAGAAAACCCTGAGAACAAAACGACATCATGTTCATTTACATCCATCAGGCTTTAAGCTGTGATGATCAGGAGGAGGATGATGATGATGATGATGATGATGATGATGATGATGATGATGATGAAAGCACCTGGAGAGTGAGTGAGCTCAGAGGAAGAGGTCGGCAGAGCTCGTCGAGAACCAGAAGAAGGCAGAGTTTCATCTTCATCATCAGAGTCTTCACCGTGCCATTCGTACGGACTGAAACGACTCACCTGAGACAGAGAGACAGACGGGTCGTTAAAGTATCTGCAGTAAAAGTACACAAGTATCACCGGCCTCATGTAGTTAAAGTATCTGCAGTAAAAGTACACAAGTATCACCGGCCTCATGTAGTTAAAGTATCTGCAGTAAAATCACAAAAGTATCACCGGCCTCATGTAGTTAAAGTATCTGCAGTAAAAGCACACAAGTATCACCGGCCTCATGTAGTTAAAGTATCTGCAGTAAAAGCACACAAGTATCATCGGCCTCATGTAGTTAAAGTATCTGCAGTAAAAGGACACAAGTATCATCGGCCTCATGTAGTTAAAGTATCTGCAGTAAAAGTACACAAGTATCATCGGCCTCATGTAGTTAAAGTATCTGCAGTAAAAGTACACAAGTATCATCGGCCTCATGTAGTTAAAGTATCTGCAGTAAAAGCACACAAGTATCACCGGCCTCATGTAGTTAAAGTATCTGCAGTAAAAGCACACAAGTATCACCGGCCTCATGTAGTTAAAGTATCTGCAGTAAAAGAACACAAGTATCACCGGCCTCATGTAGTTAAAGTATCTGCAGTAAAAGAACACAAGTATCACCGGCCTCATGTAGTTAAAGTATCTGCAGTAAAAGTACACAAGTATCACCGGCCTCATGTAGTTAAAGTATCTGCAGTAAAAGTACACAAGTATCACCGGCCTCATGTAGTTAAAGTATCTGCAGTAAAAGCACACAAGTATCACCGGCCTCATGTAGTTCAAGTATCTGCAGTAAAAGCACACAAGTATCACCGGCCTCATGTAGTTCAAGTATCTGCAGTAAAAGCACACAAGTATCATCGGCCTCATGTAGTTAAAGTATCTGCAGTAAAAGGACACAAGTATCACCGGCCTCATGTAGTTAAAGTATCTGCAGTAAAAGTACACAAGTATCATCGGCCTCATGTAGTTAAAGTATCTGCAGTAAAAGTACACAAGTATCACCGGCCTCATGTAGTTAAAGTATCTGCAGTAAAAGTACACAAGTATCACCGGCCTCATGTAGTTAAAGTATCTGCAGTAAAAGTACACAAGTATCACCGGCCTCATGTAGTTAAAGTATCTGCAGTAAAAGTACACAAGTATCATCGGCCTCATGTAGTTAAAGTATCTGCAGTAAAAGCACACAAGTATCACCGGCCTCATGTAGTTAAAGTATCTGCAGTAAAAGCACACAAGTATCACCGGCCTCATGTAGTTAAAGTATCTGCAGTAAAAGCACACAAGTATCATCGGCCTCATGTAGTTAAAGTATCTGCAGTAAAAGCACACAAGTATCACCGGCCTCATGTAGTTAAAGTATCTGCAGTAAAAGCACACAAGTATCATCGGCCTCATGTAGTTAAAGTATCTGCAGTAAAAGGACACAAGTATCATCGGCCTCATGTAGTTAAAGTATCTGCAGTAAAAGTACACAAGTATCATCGGCCTCATGTAGTTAAAGTATCTGCAGTAAAAGCACACAAGTATCACCGGCCTCATGTAGTTAAAGTATCTGCAGTAAAAGCACACAAGTATCACCGGCCTCATGTAGTTAAAGTATCTGCAGTAAAAGAACACAAGTATCACCGGCCTCATGTAGTTAAAGTATCTGCAGTAAAAGAACACAAGTATCACCGGCCTCATGTAGTTAAAGTATCTGCAGTAAAAGTACACAAGTATCACCGGCCTCATGTAGTTAAAGTATCTGCAGTAAAAGTACACAAGTATCACCGGCCTCATGTAGTTAAAGTATCTGCAGTAAAAGCACACAAGTATCACCGGCCTCATGTAGTTAAAGTATCTGCAGTAAAAGTACACAAGTATCACCGGCCTCATGTAGTTAAAGTATCTGCAGTAAAAGTACACAAGTATCACCGGCCTCATGTAGTTAAAGTATCTGCAGTAAAAGTACACAAGTATCACCGGCCTCATGTAGTTAAAGTATCTGCAGTAAAAGTACACAAGTATCATCGGCCTCATGTAGTTAAAGTATCTGCAGTAAAAGTACACAAGTATCACCGGCCTCATGTAGTTAAAGTATCTGCAGTAAAAGCACACAAGTATCACCGGCCTCATGTAGTTAAAGTATCTGCAGTAAAAGCACACAAGTATCACCGGCCTCATGTAGTTAAAGTATCTGCAGTAAAAGCACACAAGTATCATCGGCCTCATGTAGTTAAAGTATCTGCAGTAAAAGCACACAAGTATCACCGGCCTCATGTAGTTAAAGTATCTGCAGTAAAAGCACACAAGTATCATCGGCCTCATGTAGTTAAAGTATCTGCAGTAAAAGTATTACGTCTCACCAGGAAGAGGACGACGCTGACTCCGATGTAGGCGAAGACGATGCACATCCAGATCTCGTAGGCGAGCGGGTCGAGGAAGGAAAAGACTCCCGGTTTGGATTTGGTGGGTTTCTTGATCATGATGGAGATTCCCAGAGACATGAAGGGTTTGGTGAAGTCGATCACCTGCTCTCTGACCAGAGTGATGGTGAGCGGAGCAACCGCCACGTCCGCCTTCTGCAGAGAGAGAGACAGAGAGAGGAAGTGAGGAAGTGTTTATTGGTGCTGACGTCCAGCGAAGTTAAAACACGTTCGTCTCCCGTCAGACTCACCCCGTACACCAGTTCTCCCACCATGCCATTCCACATCTTTGTTTCGCTGTCTCTGGCTCCGTACTTTCCGTCGCCCACCAGCTCAAGCCGATAGGCGAAGCCCACGTGTTTGGCGATTTCCGCGGCCAGTTCTGCACAGTAACCTTCGTACCTTTCATTTCCTTCGAACTGCTCGTGGTTCTTCTTCAGCATCATGTAGGGAGCTTCCTGTTCGGAGACAGATGCTGTTACTCTGTATTTAAATCCAAATTTAAAATAAAACCAGATGAGAGTTTTTTTTGTTTAAACTTATCATGATGATGTAAATGTTGATCACAGTGTCACGTCTGTAGAATAATGACACCATCTGTGTTCAGACCGTGAGCTTCTCTCTCACTCCACAGTGCTGTGTGACAAAGGCTTTGTTTACAGCTCAAAGGAAGTGCATTGAACATTTCTACGTTATCAGCATCTATCATAACCTGCCTCATTATCAACACTACCAGGTGATTTACTCTGCTTTAATCAGAGCACTGAGGTCAAGGTTTCCAGTTCAAACTGGGATTCTTATGGTTGTTTTTTTTTCCTTTGATAGTAGCCGGGCTGCTCACAGTATCCATGCATGGATGTACAAAGAGAAGTGGATACAGCCCTGCAGCGAGGCCTCGTTCACTCCTGTGAAAGTCGGTGACCCATGTAGCCAAACAAGTTCGACTTGTGGCTCTTCTGCATCTTGGCGCCAGCAGATCTGGTGCACTAGAAACTTTGGCCAGCCACGTGGCTAACTTACAGTTTAGCGCTACGCTAACTTTAATGGCAGTCACCGAAATTAACTTACTGACTCGCCGGCCAAGGGTACTGGTAAATGAAAGAAATCCAGCGGCCAAGCATATTTTCCAAAATAATCATGTGGCTCTGCTGGACTTTCTAAATGTTTCAGACCGGATGGATCAAATCCTGGTTGTGAAAACAAACAAACGAAAACATTTTGCTAACGTCGTTATGCTAAAAAAAAATGTATCCACTGATCCACTGAAGCCTGGTGCTGTTTCTGAGGGCCTGTAGTGCAGCTTTTGAAACTGTGGATCACAGTATCATGACTGAAAGGCTCAGACAGTGGGTGGGTGTCTCTGGGAGTCACCTGACTGGACTTTCTCTGTGTCTCTTGGTCTTGGTCTGATACTGCTGCTCTTTCCTGTGGTGTACCTCAGGGCTCTGTCGTAGGTCCTGTATTATTTACTTTATACATGCTTCCACTTGGTCACATTATTAGACCAGTCCTCAGTTTCATCGTACAACTGTTATGCTGACCTACAATTAAACACAGACAAGACGGAGGTTCTGATTGTGGCTTCAGATGATCCAAGCTTTTGTGTCCTCTTGACTGGACCACTGTAACTCTATTTTTTATTCTTTGATTGTTTCATTGCATTTTGTGAATGTTATTTCTGTGAAAGGTGCTATATCAAATACTTGTATTTTCATCAAATGTATCATTGTAGCCATGTTGCTAATGCTAACACTAACAGCCAGGAAATAAACACCTGCTCAGTGGCCTAGTGGTAGAGTGTCCGCCCTGAAACAGGGAGGTTGTGGGTTCGATCCCTGGCCGGGACTATAGAAGACTATAAAGACTATAAAAAAATGGGACCCATGGCACTCAGCATCAGGGGTTGGAATTGGGGGGTTATATCACCACATGATTCCTGAGCGCGTCGCCGCTGCTGCTCACCGCTCCCTCAGGGGATGGGTCAAATGCGGAGAACAAATTTCACACACTCAGGTGTGTGACAATCAGTGGGACTTTGACTTTGAACACCAATGTTTCTTTCTGACTTCAAGTGTAAGCTAGGGTAGTTAGCATTATCATGCTATGACAGCTAACACTAACGTCAACACCAGCAGCCAGAAACAAACGTCTATGATCCACTTCCTGTTTGATAATCCACACAAAGAACACGTTTTCTTGTGGTGACAGTTTCTGTGTTCTGTGATGACGGAGGAGCTGATGAGCTGGTGGTTAAATATTTCAAGATGTCGCCAGGTTGAGTTGTAAAGTCTGGAATCTAAAACCAGTGGAAGGTGAAGACAGTTAGTGGACAGGATCATGTCTCCCAGTCTTACCAGTATGGTGGTGACGATGTAGGTTCTGTTCAGCAGACCGTAGAACTCCTCCAGCACCGGCTTATAGACGGCTGTGTTCACATAGCCTCTCTTCTCGTTCCAGTAGCCAATCTGAACACAAGATTCAAAAACATGTCAGAACAAACAGACTCACGCCTCGACACACGTGTGCAGAGCTGCAGGTTCTGACCGACGAGATGACGTGTCCTCAGAACTTGAGGAAAGGAATTTAAACGTGACAGAGAAACTGTATTTGGGATTTAATTCTGTGATCTGTCGGTGCGCTTCAGTTCCACCAACTCTCTGAAAACTGTTTGGCAATGAGGCTCATTTGCATAGAAAAGGGGGCAATCTTGCACCAAATGTTGCACATTACTTCATTTAAATAAACTGCGCTGGAGCACTGAGGCACTGTGAACTTGGCAGCGCAGTTAGAGATGCATTTCGTCGTGCAGCCTCTCTGTGAATTCGTCTGTGACGCTGTGGAGTCTGATGGAGTTTAAAAAGAAATCTGAGAGTCTGCAGGTTTTTAATACAAACAGGAGCTGCAGCAGCTGATTTCACTGATTATCTCACCTTTAAATCAGACGAGAGGGAGCTAATTATTGAAATGAGCTGATGTGATGAAAAAACCTGCCGACCTCACAGACTACACAGACACACACACACACACACACACCAAACCTCCGTTAACAAAAGACGAGCAGCAGCACCTTCCTGGGCCCCGTGTGTCTCAGCTCCATCACACTCAGAGTGTAGTTGGTTCGATGTCCTCGCTCGTCAAACTGGACGCGACCCGTCAGCCCCTCCAGACGCACCTGCACACACACACACACACACACACACAGTATTGTGTCAGTATGTCTGAACCCTGCTGTGTGTGTGTTTGTGTGTATTTATTGTCACCTGTTGCAGAGCTCTCTGTATGTCGATGCCCTGTCCCCAGGGAGCCGGAGGGTTCGCCAGACACTCCCCTGCATTGCCACGGCGAGAGATGTCGATCCGCTGCCGCCGCAGGTTCTGGAAGGCCGTCGCCATGACGCTGATGCCGTCGTATGTCAGAGCTCCTGTGTACTGAGGATGAGGATGAAGTTCAGCAGTGCTGCGGTGGTATACGTTATCATCCTGGTACTGATTTAAAAAAATTAATTGACACTTTTTATGGTTGTTTTTTGATGTAAAGACAAAAATATAAAATAAACATTTCTTCCTCTTGTTATTTTCTCAGAGGAGAACGCAGGACGTTCTGCTGCAGCACAAAGAAAACATGACATTCAATTTCAGTTTGACTCAAACATACAATATGTAATTTTCTGGCGCTAACAAACAAAACAATAAAAGAGGGAGCGATGACGTCACTGCAGTCTTTTCTGCTGCTCAGGATTCCTTCAGTGTTCTAAATTATCCACAGAGGTTTTTCCCTCTCTAAAACAGACCAGCTGATTTACACCAGCAAAGGAAGGAAAACATTTCACGTTACAAATCAATCAGTCTCCAGTCACAGTGAAATGGAGCTCCAGTCCCAGCTGGACGAGGACATCTAACTGACCTACTGTCCTTGTCCCAGTATACAAGCACGGGAGGGGAATCCATTTATTGAGCCAAGTATGTGCGACTCCTCTACGATAGGTGGAGATATGCCCCCTTTCAGCTTGTTAGTATTGGACCTTTTTCCTGTTGACCTATTACGTCACAGACCAAACAATGGACAAACAAGTTAGCTACGGTTAGCTAGCAGCTAACTGCTACCATGGTGGACAACTTTACAGCTCTGTACATTTGGTCCGTCCAAAAAGTCACGGCTCTGGATGTAGATTTCTCCATGTTGTTACCGGCTTCTTCTTCTCTTACACATTTAATGCTATTGGACTTCCGGGTCAAAGCCCGGGGCGGAAACTGTGGAGCATGCTCAGAGCGCCTCGGCCAGTTTGGGTCTGATTGACTGTATACATGCAGGAGTCACATGATCTGGGTGTGTTAGTCCCACTGTGACACATTCACTGCAGGAACATTTCACTCACACTGACATGTTCACAGGGGTTTTAAAAGAGCAGTTTTAAGGCCTTTGCACACGAGTCCATTTTTTCAGATGTGTTTTTTTAATCTGTCACAGAAACCGTGCACACTGATTCTATTGTTCTATTCGTTGTGAAAATTCACAACACGAGACAAATGTAAAGACTCCTCCTCTGGAGTCACCTATCTGACTGACATCACTTCCTCCCTGTCTTTCATTTGGCATTGCAGCTGCATGACGGGGCAGAGCTGTAATCTGTCTCCGTCTTTGTGTGCAGTCCACATCCTCCTCCTCTTCATCATCATCATCATCATCATCATCATCCCCTGAATGTTACCATCTGACCTGCTGAACATCGCTGTCTGAGTTATGAAATGATTCTGCCCCCGTTCCTCTGTCTTGTGTCAGCTGTGTCCCGCCGCCACATTTTCTTCCCTGATTCTTGGTCAAACGTCTCTAAAGGCTCTGACGGAGGAGGCAAACACAGACAATCAAACCTGCTCCAAACATTTTACAGACGAACGGAAGTTTCAGTGCAAACGTGACGGACAAAACATGAGGTCGTATTTATTTTTCAACGTGAGTTGATTTCGGACGAAAACAAAACTGACACTGTGCAAAGGCCTTTAGTCGGGTTGAGACTATAAATCCATTTTCTCTGATGTCATGGAAACATACAGAGTGTGTCGCTGATGCTGTTTGGCACAGTCGGGGCTGGAGCAGAGCTGCCGCTAACGTTTGCTCATTTCTCTGATAATTTAAGATCCAGATGTCTGATGACTAAAATCCTTCATCAAATTAAAACACAGAGTTAAAAACAACCAAAATCTAAAAAGTATATTGTAATGATGTGACTTAAAACTGGATAAAATATCACTTAATGACAACTTCTGTCTGACAACCACAGCCCTGACACAAAGGGGATATGACACCAGTGACAGGCGATGGTGAGCAAATGACACACAGCGTGTTCTTGATTAAAATGACCGATTTTGCTGGAAACGTTTGGGGCAATATGTATATGTGTGTGTGTGTGTGTGTGTGTGTGTGTGTGTGTACCCTGAGACTCCTGCGGGCCAGTTTGAGGTCTTTGCTGTCGAAGTCCAGCCAGTCCTGGTTGATCTTCTCCACAGCTGGATCGGACCGGTTCACAAGCTGGAAGCCCGTCACGTTTGGACCGAGCTTCTGGAACTCTGTCATGTTCAGGTCCATGAAGCCCTGACACACACACACACACACACACACACACACACACATTAGAGCGGGCAGTCGCACACACTGTATTCATGTCTCTCCTCCAGTAAACAGTGGGACTCACCAGATTGGCCAGGATGTAATGGTAGTTCTTCAAGTTCCTCCTCTGAGCAGCAATCTGAGGATTCAGAATAAATGATATGCTAATTACATTTTTGTGATGTTTCTAATGATGATAAAAAGCATCCATTACACATTCATCACACCCATCTGCACACTGTGTGTGTGTGTGTGTGTGTTCTCTCAAACAGCTGCTAATTGGAAGACTCAACTCGTCTTTGAGGAATTAATTGCCGATCTTCTGCCTCAGAAAGAGATGGAAAGAAAGAGGGAGAGGAGGGAGAGGAGGGAGAGGAAGGAAGGCAGGGAGGAGGAAACGGAGGAGAGGTTATAAAGAGGTGAAGAGAGAAACAGCTGTGGACAGGAGGAGAAAGAGGAGGAGGAGGAAGAGGAGGAAGCAGGTGTTGTCTCCGTCTCAGGTCCAGCTCCTAATGAGCATCAGTGGAAGAACGTTCACTGACACAGCTGGTCTGAACGCTGCTCGCTGCTGGAGGACGGACGGAGGGAGGAGAGGGCTGTTTAAACAGTTACTCCTCCTCAATCCCTCCATCCTCCCCACCTCCTCCTCTCTGCCACCTCTTGCTTTCCGACGCTGAACGCTCAATCAACGAGAGATGAAAGCCATCAAAGCTCAGTCTGTGTGTTTTGAGCTAAATGCTAACATCAGCATGCTAACAAGCTCAAAGTGACAGTAACACTGTAGATTAGCATGCTAGCATTAGCTTATTGAGGCTGATGGATCGTCGTGAGCTCTGCAGGTGTTTGGTCACATTTTATGTGTCGTTTTCGCCAGATAACTTCCCGAACTTAACCTCCTCTTGGAAAATGTAGCAACCTTTTGCAACCCTAGTCTCAACCACATTTCATCACAATCCATCCAATAATAGTTGAGATATTTCAGACTGGATCAAAGCAGTGTATCAACCAATCATCTGCTGTTGCTGTCGTCATAGAGCTGTGCAGTGAGCAGTCAGATAAGACAAGAACAACTTGATGCAACAGTATTTCAAAAACAAGGAGCACAGGATCACGACTAATGACATCCCCATGAGCCTCAGCTCTACTTTGTATTCACTGCTAATACGCTAATGTTAGCATGATAACTAAGGTGGTGAAATTATACCTGTTAAACATTTGTGTTTTAGCATTGTCACCGTAGTTTACTCTTATTCGTGGTTTTGAGAACACCTGCATGCACCTGTCCCAGTATCTTTTGTCTTACGTCTCTGCCTGCATGCCTCCCTTCACAGTCTGACGACCTGTGGCACAGACACCTGGATCTGTGGGTGGAAGAGTTTCCTTAAAAATGTCGTTGAACGTTTTGCTTCAGAGCAAATAAAGCAGCCTCTCAGGTTCACCACAGACTCTGAGTTACTTTGTGAGTGTTTGTATTTGTTGTCGGTCACACACTCTCTGCTGTGGATCTGTGGATCTGCACAGCAGCAGCAAGAGATGCTGCTCTTCACTCTTCATTTGCAGCTGTTTTCACACTTTGATTTCAGCTTCATCGATAATTGACTGTTGGCAGAGTGAGCTGCTTCACAGAGCTGTTTGTGTCGTCAGCAGGATGTTTGGAGAAAGTTTATAAGAAGCAGAGAGGGCAGCAGCAGCTCAGTGTGAACTCTGGACAGAAACCAGAAACCATCGTTTGGGAAACTCCTCTTCCTGCTGAACTCCAGCTGGTCGACTCCCACT
This sequence comes from Epinephelus lanceolatus, assembly GCF_041903045.1. Taxonomy (NCBI): domain Eukaryota; kingdom Metazoa; phylum Chordata; class Actinopteri; order Perciformes; family Serranidae; genus Epinephelus; species Epinephelus lanceolatus. The sequence goes on along the minus strand of NC_135744.1, from coordinate 44,138,384 downwards.
GAAGGATCAGGTGCTGATTTTGGATCTGATGGCGTCAGCTGATTTATTTCAACTTTAGTGTCGTGTGAAAACATCAGGTGATGTTCAGCTCCACTTCATTTCATTTAGCTGCGTGTGAGTTTTAAAGCACAAGGTGAAACTCTGGATCTGCAGGGTGAAGATGTCCAGTTCAGCTGGTTGATTTTTATCATATAATAATAATAATGATCTTTAATTATAAAGCACTTTTCAAAACAGAGTGATTTACATGTCAACAATTAAAACAGACCGGACGTGAAAACAGCAGCTTTTAAAGAACTGATAGAAACACAGTGGTTTATAAAAACTGGAGAAATAAAAGAGTTTAAATGAATTTAAAACTCCAGTAAAATCAGCAAAAAACCTACATTGTAGGACTTTTGTTCTCACCTGCAGCCCGCACACTTGGAGTTCATTTTTACTTGTTACACAGCTTTTTGCAGGTCACCCATCAGGTACCCGACCCAGTGCAGGACTCTGGCTTTTAGGAATCTGTACATTTCTAAGGGCGCCTGCTCTCTGGGCCGCAGGGTGCAGAAGTAGTGCTAATCAACTGGGTCATTTTATACACTGCAGTTAAACGCCTCCAACGCTGTATCCAGGTCTCTTTATACATCCATGATCGTACGTACCACTTAAAGGGCCTCGGTGAGCACCTCTGTGGGGCTGCAGTTTAACACAGCACTACAATCTGCATGCTAACATCTTTACAGTGACAACGCCAACATACTGATGTTTAACAGGTATAATGTTTACAGTTTTCACCACTTACTTAGCATGCTAACATTAGCATAGCAGCAGTGAACACAAGGTGCAGGTGAGGCTCATGGGGACGTCAGGTAGTTCTCTGGTATTTGGTCGTGATCCTTGTTTTTACAATAATGTTGCATCAAGTCTTATCTGACGTCTTAGTGCTGCTGTTGGTGCGGCTTTATGAGGACGGCAATATCAGACGATATACTGCTTTGGTCGAGACTGAAATATCTCAACTATTATTGGATGGTAGGCATGTAACGATATGTCGAATTTCACGGTGTCGCGATAAAATAAATTCTCGATACCGTCGTGGGAACGCCACGGTAGTTGTATAGCTGCGTTCTCCTACAGAGCCGGTAATATGACTGTGTGACTACATTCCACATAATCCTTTGCATGCAACTGCGCGCGCAGGTGAGAGCAGACTTGTGCAGCTCAGCCTCTCAGCCTCCGACTCTGACCCGTGCGTGACTGGAGGAAACAGTGAATAAAAGTAAGGAGATTGATTGTTCTTCTCTGTGGATTTTCTCCGCGACCGTTCATCATAGCGAGAAGCCACGCATATCACATGAAACAGCGGAATCGTGGCTTTCACAGCGAAAAAAAAAGATAAAGTTACACTAAAATAATGTATAACAAAGCTTTCATACAGCTTTGCACACACACTACTTTTGGATGGATTACTCGCGAATGCAGGGTCGCACAGAAATGCCACACATACCACATGAAAGCGCAGGAGCAGGGCTTTCCTCTCCTCATCTCCTGTCCTGAGAAAGTGTTAGGGTCTCCTTGATGTCAAGATTGTCAACCTGGCGTGAACAAACTGAGTGAATGTGTGTTTTTGAGTTTTTCTATGACTTCCAGGGAAATGGCTGGACTTTATTTATTTTGGTTTTCTTTTACACACATCTCTACCCACCTCTCTCTCTCGGTCTCTCTCTGTCTCTCTGTGTATCTGTGAGTGAGGGATTGTGTGTTATTGAGTTTACATTATTTCTAATTTGTTAATTTTGTCGTTGTTGCAGGGTCTGATTGTTCTAAGTTCTGTATATTTGATGAATATTAAGACGACTCTATCCTCATAATTTGATGTCATTCAGATGACTTTCTAGTAATAGTACTACACTACTTTTGTTCAGAGTAGGTTAAAAAATACTGAATGTTTCCATTTTCATATTTTGTCACTATAGTTTTAATTGACATGACTTTGTTATGGCACTTTAATGTCTGCCTGCCTAGCAGTAATAGAGGGGAAATGAAAGCACATGTTCAACTGTGTGTTGATTTGTTTATGATACGCTTCCAAGTTAAAAATAACATGCTGTACAGTGTACATGCACTATTTTTGAATAAAATAGCTATTTTTAACAATAAATTTTCTCTTTTTTTCCCCTTGTATAAATACCGTGATATATATCGTATCGTGGACTCTTTATCGTGATATATATCGTATCGTGATTTTCTGGTATCGTTACATCCCTATTGGATGGATTGTGAAGAAATGTGGTTCAGACTAGGGTTACAGTTGGATGCAAAATTTCCGGAAATTTCCCAAGTGGCAGTTAAGCTCGGGAACTTTGGAACATTTCAGATGGGGGGTACTCGACCTGGTGCAGGACTGTGCTGTAGTTTTTAGCCGAGCTGCTTTCAGTAAAATTTGCAGCCCCTAGCGGCCGGCAAAGAGGAGCGAGGAGTCAGCCGTCAGTGATGATATTAAACAATCAATAAAACAGGTTTTACAACAACTATGAATCATCAGAGCCACGACAGGTCCCTGAGAATACAGTCATAGATGCGGACACACATGATTAGGCTGATTGGTCCAGTAGTTTGTGAGATCACTGCAGACAGATGAATATACTAACTAGAGTTGGGTCAATTTCCAGTTTTGCCAGTCCGGTTTGGTGTACACATGTAAACTGGTTTGATTTTATACAAACTGGCACGTGGTTTGCTCGTGGTTTGTTTACTTGACGTAATAGAAGTGCATATTTAATGGATTCAGTGTGGACAGAGAGCTCCGATGTTACGCAATGCTTCACGATGGTCAGATGCTAGTTTTCTGTCAGGACACGATGTCACTATGTTCCACTCAGGAGCGGCTGCTGACTCAGATGGGACACCTGGTAAGATTGGTACACTGGTCTGATGCTGTATTTACACCGGCCAATCGTAACACACACACACACACACACACACACACACAACCAAGCACATGATCCCTCCAGGCATAGATAATAACATCTATCTGTAACGAGGACTTTCTACAAAATCATAAGAGACCATCAAACACAGAGTTGTGCTCTCACACACCTGACACACACACACACACACACACACACACTAACAAGCTTTTCAACAGTACAGTAGATGTTGTAGTGATCGTATGGAACAGAGTCCTGTGTGTGTCATACTGCTGTTTGTTCTTTGTCTCTGATTTACTGATGTCAGGATGAGCGAGTGTTTTACCAGGTTGAGGATGGAGTTGAGTCGTTCCAGCTCGCAGTCGATGATGATCTGAAAGTCCTTCTTGTAGTCGAGGTCGGCGAGCAGCTTGATGAAGCCAGCTTCTGTCAGAGTGTCCAAGTTAACGGAGGTGACCTGCCAGCTGCGCTCCGCCGCCGTGTCCAAGATCCTCTGCAGCACCGTCAGACCTGAGACGCAAAAGACAAGATGACACGAGACAATGTGAGACATCAGGACATTAAAGGACGCCGACTCGTCCTTTAGCTTTAGAGCGTCCCGTCCGGGCGGGTAGGCCTACTTGGGAGTTATTTTTCAACAGTCACCGGCTTGCTATACATTATCCCTTACATATATGTATATATATCTATATCTATCTATATATATATATATATATATATATATATATATACAGTACAGGCCAAAAGTTTGGACACACCTTCTCATTCAATGCGTTTTCTTTATTTTCATGACTATTTACATTGTAGATTCTCACTGAAGGCATCAAAACTATGAATGAACACATGTGGAGTTATGTACTTAACAAAAAAAGGTGAAATAACTCAAAACATGTTTTATATTCTAGTTTCTTCAAAATAGCCACCCTTTGCTCTGATTACTGCTTTGCACACTCTTGGCATTCTCTCCATGAGCTTCAAGAGGTAGTCACCTGAAATGGTTTCCACTTCACAGGTGTGCCTTATCAGGGTTAATTAGTGGAATTTCTTGCTTTATCAATGGGGTTGGGACCATCAGTTGTGTTGTGCAGAAGTCAGGTTAATACACAGCCGACAGCCCTATTGGACAACTGTTAAAATTCATATTATGGCAAGAACCAATCAGCTAACTAAAGAAAAACGAGTGGCCATCATTACTTTAAGAAATGAAGGTCAGTCAGTCCGGAAAATTGCAAAAACTTTAAATGTGTCCCCAAGTGGAGTCGCAAAAACCATCAAGCGCTACAACCAAACTGGCACACATGAGGACCGACCCAGGAAAGGAAGACCAAGAGTCACCTCTGCTTCTGAGGATAAGTTCATCCGAGTCACCAGCCTCAGAAATGGCAAGTTAACAGCAGCTCAGATCAGAGACCAGATGAATGCCACACAGAGTTCTAGCAGCAGACCCATCTCTAGAACAACTGTTAAGAGGAGACTGCGCCAATCAGGCCTTCATGGTCAAATAGCTGCTAGGAAACCACTGCTAAGGAGAGGCAACAAGCAGAAGAGATTTGTTTGGGCCAAGAAACACAAGGAATGGACATTAGACCAGTGGAAATCTGTGCTTTGGTCTGATGAGTCCAAATTTGAGATCTTTGGTTCCAACCGCCGTGTCTTTGTGAGACGCAGAAAAGGTGAACGGATGGATTCCACATGCCTGGTTCCCACTGTGAAGCATGGAGGAGGAGGTGTGATGGTGTGGGGGTGTTTTGCTGGTGACACTGTTGGGGATTTATTCAAAATTGAAGGCACACTGAACCAGCATGGCTACCACAGCATCCTGCAGCGACATGCCATCCCATCCGGTTTGCGTTTAGTTGGACCATCATTTATTTTTCAACAGGACAATGACCCCAAACACACCTCCAGGCTGTGTAAGGGCTATTTGACCAAGAAGGAGAGTGATGGAGTGCTGCGGCAGATGACCTGGCCTCCACAGTCACCGGACCTGAACCCAATCCAGATGGTTTGGGGTGAGCTGGACCGCAGAGTGAAGGCAAAGGGGCCAACAAGTGCTAAACACCTCTGGGAACTCCTTCAAGACTGTTGGAAAACCATTTCAGGTGACTACCTCTTGAAGCTCATGGAGAGAATGCCAAGAGTGTGCAAAGCAGTAATCAGAGCAAAGGGTGGCTATTTTGAAGAAACTAGAATATAAAACATGTTTTCAGTTATTTCACCTTTTTTTGTTAAGTACATAACTCCACATGTGTTCATTCATAGTTTTGATGCCTTCAGTGAGAATCTACAATGTAAATAGTCATGAAAATAAAGAAAACGCATTGAATGAGAAGGTGTGTCCAAACTTTTGGCCTGTACTGTATATATATGGCACACGTGTGTAAATTAACAGTCCCTTTATTCCAAAAGTCGTAAAGAAAGCAAGGGAAGAACATTTAATAAAGCCCTGGCGGGTGGGAGCGGATGAACCCAGTTAAAGAGTACCCACCCGGACGGGACGCTCTAAAGCTAAAGGGAGTGCGCCCACAAGGAGGCAGGGATCATTTCATTGGTCAACAGTAAATCTGTCATTCTATTGGTTGGGGGATTTTGACAGGGTTGTTACACAAAAAAATCCAAGCGCAGGGCAGAAATCTGAGAGCAGAAATTCTGCGAGCGCACAGAAACAGTTTGAGCTCGAGGAGAAAAGCCGAAGCTCGAGCAGGAAATCTGTGCGAGCAACATGGTGTCTGAGTGCGAGCACACAGTTTGAGCAGAAACAGAGTAGATTCAAGTGCAAGCAGAGGCTATTTGAGTACGAGGGCAGGGTTTTTGAGCATCAATAAATAATGCTCTCAAGCTGATAGACCACTCTCTTGAATAAAGATAAGGATAAAGCTCCATATCACACCAGGTGACCACGGGCAAATGCACACACTTCAAACTGTAATACGAGCCTGGTCTCACTCTGAAGTTGTCAAAAACTGGCGCTTGGACAGTGACTTGCGGCGTCAGAAACCAATGACAAAAGCCGTCCTTCAACCTCGGCATGACACATGGAGTCGGGGAGAAATGTGGCAGGACAAGGATGAAAGTTAAGGCGGCAAAAGTCCATGTGAGGTGGGCGGGAGGGGTGGATGGGTCGGCTAGAGCAGTGTTCACTTCCTGTAAGATTGTAAAGCCAAACCCTGTTCTTTGTTCCTAAACGTAACCACGTGTGTGTGTCGACTAAACGTAACCACGTGTGTGTGTTGTTGAAGGAGAAAAACATCAGTTGGTGGTGTTGTACTGACGTAGTGCTTTTATTTTGAAAGAGACTGTATCAAACTGTACATTTCCTGTGAAAACAGAAGTGTATTTTGAAAACAGACAATGCATGTAACAGGCTGAAGTTGACACGGCGTCCCAGAACGTCAACAACCAACACACCCAGGGTACCTTGGACGTCATATGTGGACGTGGAAAGTCCATGACCAAACGTGGACATGTGACGAGGTCACAGTGAGGATGAGTTGGTTTAATACATAATACTGCATACACTGATTTATTTCATCTTATTTATCTGTAGAGTCTTTATCAGATCACAGACGGCAATAAATCAGCTGCCTCAGGTCTCTCCGCCGCTGTGGACTGTTTCCCCAGGAGGAGAGCAGGCAGCACAGCCACCAGACAGCAGAGGGTAAATGTTCTTGTTTTTATTCACTCTTCATCATTTTTTGCACTTTGAGGACCTTTTTTTTTGCACAGATGCCTTAAATAAATTTACTATTTTTGCATTGATCTCAGCCTGTGGACATTTTTGTAACTTTCTAGCTCAGTGACATTGTTGTGCTGGTGTCCCCTCTGCGTCCTGTGTCGTCTGTCCTGTGAAAAGCCACATTCACTTCAGCATAGCCTACAAACTGTAGTTTTCTGTCGGTGATGCATTCGTCATTTAAATGACTCTGCCTCGTATCTGACTTCAGTGAAACAGGAGAGTTTTAAGTCCAGTTCAGACCAAAGACTGGCGACACGAGGAAACTGTTTTAGAACTGGCCGGTCTGAGCTCCCATCAAGTAGTAACTCTCTTGTGGTTTGGTACGGCTTCTGCAGTGATGCGGGACAGACTGTTAGCATTATGCTACCTGGCTGGCTAGCGAGCTGTACCTGCTACCCAGCATGTAATTTAGTAAATGTAGCAGTTAGTTTCAGGGTAATTAATTGTTGTGTCATAAAGTTAACTGTTAGGAAGAAGGGGACGAAGCTTGTCACAAAGGATTTCATATTTTGCTGCCTATTGGAGAGTGACAGTCACTGTTTCAGTTTTCACATCATCCAGGAGATTAAAACCTGATGAATCTGAATATCACCAGCAGTCGGAGGTTTATTTTCCATTTCCTTTACTTTTCAAAGCGCCCTCCCTCAACACGTCTGCCTCGGTGCTCAAACACATTAACACAACACTGAGATATTTTCCACGTGAAGCTCGGAGGATCTGAAGAGGCAGCGGCTTCTCAAACTCAGTGTCGAGCCGCGGAGTCAAAGTGGTGTGATGTCTGCTGTCTGCCTCGGGCTGGACTTGACCTGGGTCACACTTCATAAAGCTGCTTCACACTCAGAGACGCATGATCATTTTGGTTTCGGTTAAAGTGATTTAAATACATCACAAACACATAAATATTAGTGAGGATGATGATGATGAATTATCTGAGATGAGATTTATCTGAGGAGCTATTTCCAGGCAAACTCTTTCATCTTTCACACTGTTCCCTCCGCTGGGCTGTAATACATTATTTAAGGAGGAAAGAAGCTGGCCTCGTACAGTCGGACTGTCAGCAGGAACATGAGACGCCCTCGTGATCAAACCTGAACACCTGATGAAGGTGAAAACAAGACGCTGCAGCCCTGCTGATGATCTGTGAGGCTGTGCGGAGGTGCTTTGAGCTAAATGGTCACGAAAATACACTGAACAGTTAAATCAAAACTTATGGCAATGCTGAAGGAAATATAAGTAGGATTCATCCTACAGCTTTAGGTCTGAGTTTTAGGTCACTACTGTTTCTTTTTAAAGTCTGACATGGCCTCACACCCAGGTCGTCTCTCAGCTCCTCAGACCAGCTGCTCCTCACAGTCCCATGGTCGAGACTTCAGGCTGCTGTCAGTCCTAGAGTGGTCTCCTTTGGTCTGAATCAGGGACTCATGTTGTTCCAAAGTTGTATAATTGCCTAGAGTTGGTTGGTGTTCTCACGGCAGCATTTACAAGAGGACCAGATCAAATGCCTTGTGTGAGAAAGCTGCTCTTGATTGGTCAGAATTTCCATGTGGGAAAAATCCAGGAAGTAAAGCAAACGTTGAAGAAGAGTACACTTGCAAGATAAATGTGACACTTTCTAATGTCACAATGGAGGGACAACTACGCAGGTTGATTTTAGCGCTGCTCATCGTGTTCATTATCATCCTCACTGTGACCTCGTCACGTGTCCACCTTTGGTCATGGACTTTCCATGTCCACATATGACGCCGTGTCAACTTCAGCCTGTTACATGCATTGTCTGTTTTCAAAATACACTTCTGTCAGTCTCTGTCTGTACAGTCTCTTTCAAAATAAAAGCACTACGTCTGTACAACAATGTAAATTAACATATTTTTCCTTCAACAACACACACACGTGGTTGGGTTTAGGAACAAAGAACAGGGTTTGGCTTTACAATCTTAAAGGAAGTGAACACCGCTCTCTCGGGTGAATGTCAGTGGTTGTTGGACCCATCCATCACTGCCCCCACCCGCCCCACTTGGACTTTCTCCTCCTTAACTTCTGTCCATGTCCTGCCATGTTTACCCCTGATGCTGCCAGGCACTGTTAAAATGCAGCAGCAACCGGCTGCGTATCATGCCGATGTTAAAGGACACCTTGTTTTGTTGGTTTGGAGTGAGACCAGGCTCTAATCGTGGGGCCGGGGCTACCTGCATCACAGGACATTTCCAGTTTGTAAATTGTTTTGTTGGTTCCATGTCATTTGACTTATTTTATTTTCACCACAGCACTCTGGTTGGTTTTAAACCTGCTTTATAAATAAATTTGATTTGAACTGAGATAAAACACAAGTTGCGCTGACTAGACAAAATACAAGGGCACATGTGATTCACGGGGATTGGCTGAATTTGTGTTGACTGCTGCAATGGCAGTGTCCTTTAGAGACTGACTTGGAAAATAACCATGTGGCAGATTTAATCACGACTGTATCCAGACTTTGTTTTTTATCACGATATCACAAAATTCAATTTATCATTGCACCCCTGCTGTTTCCACAACCTAACAGGCAGCTTCTTCCCTCTGTGCTTGAAAACCCTGTGAGTCAACACGCAGAGTAATCACATCAGCATTTTACACACACACACACACACACACACACACACACACACACACACACACTGATGCATGCACACCGTGTTCAAAAGACAAGTCAGCAAAATTCAGATAGACTTCAAAGAGCAGAGAGAGATGAACACAGAGACACAGTGAAGCAGGAACTTCAAAGATACTGTGTGACACGCACACACACACACACACACACACACACACTTCCTCCAGGGTTATTACCTCAGTGTGTCTCAAAGTCAGAGCAGAGAAACTTAAATTCTTAAAGACTGTACGTGCATGTGACGAACTGCGACTGTGTGTTCAGTAACACACTGGAACTAAAGGTGAGAGGAGTGTGACGATCTGTTGTGTGTGTGTGTGTATGTGTGTGTGTGTGTGTGAAGCTCCAGAGATTTATCAGCTGAATCTGCAGCTCCCCGCGGCTTTTACTACAAAAATAAAATTAAGGAATGATAGAGAGTCTCCTGCACCGACCGTCAGACACTTTTTGATATCTCTGAATAAAAAATCGTCATTTAACACTGGCTCGTTTCATAACGTCACGTATGGCTGCACTGCAGGGCCGTCCACATACTTTTATCCATGTGGTGATGGGTTGGTCTCCGCCCAGCGCAGAGCGGAGGTGGAGGAAGGAAAGTCTGCTGATAATTGGTGCTGTGTGACAGTCAGAGGTGATGATGTGATGATAGGTAACTGCTCATTAGTTTCCACACAGTGACACACTGTTTACAGCTGCCGCCAACACACACGCACACACACACACACACACACACACACAAAGTAAAAGAAGTCAAGTGTGTGTTAATGGATAATGTAACCTTCAATTAGAGACACAGCAGAGAGAAACAGTTTTATAAATATAGACACTGCTCAACGTTCGACAGCTAATCTACATAAACATCCTGGAGAGGAGAGGAAGAGAGAAAGAAAACAAAGGAGAGCAGACGAGAGCAAAAAAGGAATGAAGGAAAAGAAAGAGGAATTGAGGATATAAGGAGGAGGAGGAGGAGGAGGAGACTCCTCGGTAGAGCACCAATGTGTTTCAATCACTCCCAGTGTTTTTCCCAGCAGAGCTCTTACAGAGAATTACAGCATCAGCCTCCATCTGTCCTCACATACTCATTACAACACTGCTGTCTGTCTGATACAACACAGGCCCAATACAGGGCCAATACAGGGCCAACACTGGGCCAATACAGGGCCAACACAGGGCCAACACTGGGCCAATACAGGGCCAACACAGGGCCAATACAGGGCCAACACTGGGCCAATAAAGGGCCAATACAGGGCCAATACAGGGCCAATACAGGGCCAACACAGGGCCAACACTGGGCCAACACAGGGCCAATACAGGGCCAACACTGGGTCAATACAGGGCCAACACAGGGCCAACACTGGGCCAATACAGGGCCAACACTGGGCCAATACAGGGCCAACACTGGGCCAATACAGGGCCAACACAGGGCCAATACAGGGCCAACACTGGGCCAATACAGAGCCAACACTGGGCCAACACAGGGCCAACACTGGGTCAATACAGGGCAAACACAGGGCCAATGCTGGGCCAATACAAAGCCAACATTGGGCCAATAGAGGGTAAACACAGGACCAATACAGGGCAAATACAGAGCCAACACTGGGCCAATACAGGGCCAACACTGGGCCAATGCAGGGCAAACACAGGGCCAATGCTGGGCCAATACAAAGCCAACATTGGGCCAATAGAGGGTAAACACAGGACCAATACAGGGCAAATACAGAGCCAACACTGGGCCAATACAGGGCCAACACTGGGCCAATACAGGGCAAACACAGGGCCAATGCAGGGCCAATACAGGGCCAACACTGGGCCAATACAAAGCCAACATTGGGTCAATAGAGGGTAAACACTGGGCCAATGCTGGGCCAATAGAGGGCAAACACTGGGCCAATACAGGGCAAACACTGGGCCAATAGAGGGCAAACACAGGGCCAATGCAGGGCCAATACAGGGCCAACACTGGGCCAATACAAAGCCAACATTGGGCCAATAGAGGGTAAACACTGGGCCAATGCTGGGCCAATAGAGGGTAAACACTGGGCCAATGCTGGGCCAATACAGGGCCAACACTGGGCCAATACAGGGCAAACACAGGGCCAATGCAGGGCCAATACAGGGCCAACACTGGGCCAATACAAAGCCAACATTGGGCCAATAGAGGGTGAACACTGGGCCAATGCTGGGCCAATAGAGGGCAAACACTGGGCCAACACAGGGCCAACACAGGGCCAATACAGAGCCAACACTGGGCCAACACAGGGCCAACATTGGGCCAATAGAGGGCAAACACAGGGCCAATGCTGGGCAAACACAGGGCCAATGCTGGGCCAATACAAAGCCAACATTGGGCCAATAGAGGGTAAACACAGGGCCAATACAGGGCCAATACAGAGTCAACACTGGGCCAATACAGGGCCAACACTGGGCCAATAGAGGGCAAACACAGGGCCAATGCTGGGCCAATACAAAGCCAACATTGGGCCAATAGAGGGTGAACACTGGGCCAACACAGGGCCAACACTGGGCCAATACAGGGCCAATAGAGGGCAAACACAGGGCCAATGATGGGCCAATGCTGGGCCAACACAGGGCCAACACTGGGCCAATACAAAGCCAACATTGGGCCAATAGAGGGTAAACACTGGGCCAATAGAGGGCAAACACAGGGCCAATACAGGGCAAACACAGGGCCAATGCTGGGCCAATACAGGGCCAACACAGGGCCAATACAGGGCCAACACAGGGCCAATGCTGGGCCAATACAGGACCAACACTGAGCCAATACAAAGCCAACATTGGGCCAATAGAGGGTAAACACTGGGCCAATACAGGGCCAACACTGGGCCAATACATGGCCAATAGAGGGAAAACACTGGGCCAACACAGGGCCAATGTTGGGCCAACACAGGGCCAACACAGGGCCAATGCTGGGCCAATACAGGGCCAACACTGGGCCAATACAAAGCCAACATTGGGCTAATAGAGGGTAAACACTGGGCCAACACAGGGCCAACACTGGGCCAATACAGGGCCAATAGAGGGCAAACACAGGGCCAATGATGGGCCAATGCTGGGCCAACACAGGGCCAACACTGGGCCAATACAAAGCCAACATTGGGCCAATAGAGGGTAAACACTGGGCCAATAGAGGGCAAACACTGGGCCAACACAGGGCCAACACTGGGCCAATAGAGGGCAAACACTGGGCCAATGATGGGCCAACAGAGGGCCAACACTGGGCCAATACAGGGCCAACACAGGGTAAACACAGGGTAAACACAGGGCCAATGCTGGGCCAACACTGGGCCAACACAGGGCCAACACTGGGCCAACACTGGGCCAACACAGGATAAACACAGGGCCAATGCTGGGCCAACACTGGGCCAACACAGGGCCAACACTGGGCCAATAGAGGGCAAACACTGGGCCAACACAGGGCCAATGCTGGGCCAATACAAAGCCAACATTGGGCCAATACAGGGCAAACACTGGGCCAACACAGGGCCAATAGAGGGCAAACACTGGGCCAATGCTGGGCCAACACTGGGCAAACACAGGGCCAATAGAGGGCAAACACTGGGCCAATAGAGGGCAAACACTGGGCCAACACAGGGCCAACACTGGGCCAATAGAGGGCAAACACTGGGCCAATGATGGGCCAACAGAGGGCCAACACTGGGCCAATACAGGGCCAACACAGGGTAAACACAGGGTAAACACAGGGCCAATGCTGGGCCAACACTGGGCCAACACAGGGCCAACACTGGGCCAACACTGGGCCAACACAGGATAAACACAGGGCCAATGCTGGGCCAACACTGGGCCAACACAGGGCCAACACTGGGCCAATAGAGGGCAAACACTGGGCCAACACAGGGCCAATGCTGGGCCAATACAAAGCCAACATTGGGCCAATACAGGGCAAACACTGGGCCAACACAGGGCCAATAGAGGGCAAACACTGGGCCAATGCTGGGCCAACACTGGGCCAACACAGGGCCAATACAGGGCAAACACTGGGCCAACACAGGGCCAATACAGGGCAAACACTGGGCCAATGCTGGGCCAACACAGGGCCAACACTGGGCCAACACAGGGCCAATACAGGGCCAATAGAGGGCAGTGTTTGCCCTCTACAGAGTTTCATTGCAAACGACTCCTTCACTGTAATCGTGGTGATGAAAATTAAGAGCTAATAAAGATCAAACAGTCTTGTTACAGAAGGATTTAATGTTTCTTCAGCTAAACAGATGCTTTGTGATTTTCAGTCAGTTTTTCATATTAATGTCTCGGGTCCATCAGGACATAAAAAAAACACACCAAAGAAAACAATAAAATCACCAACAAACACAAAAATATCTGAAAGTGTTGATGCAGAAAGAGTTGAAAATAAAACTGAGCCTGTGATGTGTGTGCTGCTGCATCAATGTGTGTGTGTGTGTGTGTGTGTGTGTGTGTGTGTGTGTGTGTGTTGGTGTGTGTGTACAGGCGTGCATGCTGTGTGTCTAGCGGTGTGTTGGCGAGACATCAGACCAGTGATGCGGCAGCAGTTATGCTCACCACACATACAAAAACAGTTTCATGTTCAATTACACACAGTCTCTGTTCATGCGAGCTGATGCTTCCTCCACGGTTTATTTCCTTGGCAGCTGCTGTCTGTCTGTCTCTCTGTCCGTCCGTCTGTCCGTCCAGTGTTTTTATTTAGTTTTTATTTTCTTTAATCTGTGGTAAGGTTGAGTGAGCGCCGTGCTGCCCACTTCAGGCCACTGGAGATGAAACGCCTTGCTCAAGGGAACTTTGATGGCGGGCCAAGAGGAGCCAAATAAAAAGACGGCAGCAGAGGAAAGAGACGAACATGCAAAAGCTTTTTCAGCCCTCTGGACAGTTCAAAGAACAGAGGATGAGGAAGAGGAGGTGAGAGGAGGACAGTGAGGAGGAAGAGGATGAGGAGGAGATCAAACTGGAGGAGCAGGAGAAGAGGACAGATGTACAGAGGGAAAAGCTCCTCCAGGTAAATGTGTGATTTGTAATATAAATGAAACTGAGTCTTGTTGAGGCTGACATGGATTCGGACATGTGAGGTATCAAACTGAAGCTTTGTCAGTGTGAACAGAGGTGAGACATCGGACGAACTCCTGAAGAATTTTTCCCAGCTCTAAATTCCCAGTTCAAATTTTTCTTTTAAGGATCTCCTCACTGTTTCTCAGCAGAGAAACTCAGTTTACTCAGTTCACTTTGGTCTGATGGAGCTTTAAACTACAACATCCACGACCCTGCTGTCAGATATGGACGCCAATGCCTCCAACAGTGATGTTAAAAAAAAAAAAAAAAAGATCCCTGTAAGTCATTTTGTTGATACTAAGTCACTTTTTTGTTTTGAGAAAGTTTCTCATTTCGAGATACAAACTCAAAATTATTTAAGTAAGACATTATGCCTTACTTAATTTGAAATATTTCATTGTAGCAGGTTTGAACACAACACAAGGCCTCATTTACAGTGCCCTCCAAAAGTATTGGAACAGTGAGGCCAATTCGTTTACTTTTGTTGTAGACTGAAAATATTTGGGTTTGACATCAAAAGATGAATATGAGACAAGAGATCAACATTTCAGCTTTTATTTCCAGGTATTTACATCTGGATCTGATACACAACTTAGAAGATAGCACCTTTTTTTTGAACCCACCCATTTTTCATGAGAGCAAAAGTATTGGAACATGTGACTGACAGGTGTGTTTTGTTGCCCAGGTGTCTCCCAATTACATTGATTATTCAAACAATAAATAGCACTGAATGTCTGAGCTCAGTTTCAGATTGGGTACAACAGGTTTTGCCTGTGCAGACTGCATTTAGAGGTAAAGGTAAAGGTAAAGTTCCACTGATTGTCACACACCTGAATGTGTGAAATTTGTTCTCCACATTTGACCCATCCCCTGAGGGAGCGGTGAGCAGCAGCGGTGCCGCGCTCGGGAATCATGTGGTGATCTAACCCCCCAATTCCAACCCCTGATGCGTGAGGTGATCAAAACCAGAGAGCTGTCTATGGGTGAAAAAGAAGCAATTGTGAATCTGAGAGAAGATGGACAATCAATCAGAGCCATTGCACAAACATTGGCCATAGCCAGTACAACCATCTGGAATGTCCTGAAGAAGAAAGAAACCACTGGTGTACTAAGCAACAGATGTCGAACAGGTAGACCAAGGAAAACATCAGCAGTTGATGACAGAAACATTGTGAGAGCTGTAAAGAAAGACCCTAAAACAACTGTTAGTGACATCAGCAACAACCTCCAGAGGGCAGGAGTGAAGGTATCACAATCTACTGTTCGCAGAAGACTTCATGAACAAAAGTACAGAGGCTACACCAGAAGATGCAAACCACCCATTAGCAAGAAGAATAGGAAGGCCAGGTTGGAATTTGCCAAAAGGTACAGAGATGAGCCTCAAAAATTCTGGGAAAAAGTTTTATGGACTGATGAGACAAAGATTAACCTTTTCCAAAGTGATGGAAAGGCGAAAGTTTGGAGAAAGAAAGGATCTGCTCATGATCCCAAACATACAAGCTCATCTGTGAAACACGGTGGAGGTAATGTCATGGCTTGGGCTTGCATGGCTTCTTCTGGGACGGACTCTTTTATCTTCATTGATGATGTAACACATGATGGCAGCAGCAAAATGAACTCAGAAGTCTACAGAAACATTTTGTCTGCTAATTTAAAGAAAGATGCAACCAAACTGATTGGGAGATCCTTCATCATGCAGCAAGATAACGACCCAAAACACACTGCCAAAACAACAAAGGAGTTCATCAGGGGCAAGAAGTGGAAGGTTTTAGACTGGCCAAGTCAGTCTCCAGACTTAAACCCAATAGAGCATGCATTTTACCTGCTGAAGAGGAGACTGAAGGGAGTAACCCCCCAAAACAAACAACAGCTGAAAGAGGCTGCGGTGAAAACCTGGAAAAGCATCACAAAAGAAGAATGCAAAAGTTTGGTGATGTCAATGGGTCACAGGCTTGATGCAGTTATTGAAAGCAAAGGATTTGCAACTAAATATTAAGTCTCATTCACTTTAATATATTTTAAGTTGATATGTTCCAATACTTTTGCTCACCTAAAAATTTTGTGTTCCATTACAAATAATGCTATCTTCTAAGTTGTGTATCAGATCCAGATGTAAATACCTGGAAATAAAAGCTGAAATGTTGATCTCTTGTCTCATATTCATCTTTTGATGTCAAACCCAAATGTTTTCAGTCTACAACAAAAGTAAATGAATTGGACTCACTGTTCCAATACTTTTGGAGGGCACTGTATCTCATTTATCCACGACAGACCCAGAGTCTGAAGGTAAATCAGTTTAACAGGCAGATGTAACAACAGTCTTTAGCGTCAGGCCCATAAATAGAAATGATCAGTTTTAAGATGTAAAAGGGCAAAACATATATGAAAGGACGCACACGATTAGACGTCTAAACAATTAATCGTCCGCCCCCTCACTAGTCGACACTAGAAATATTAGTCCTTTAAACCATTTGACCTATGGCTAAGCCACGCCCCCTCCACTCACTGGACAAACTATCAACATTCAGTGAGCGGCGCTATGGCAGGTGTCACAGTACACGGCATTTCACAGGAGGCAACTGATGATTTTTGGAGACATAACGATCAGATGTCATTGAGAAGTAACCAAAAGGGCCTAAACTACGCATTGGAGGGATATATTCATCATTTTATTGTTGAGAAGGTCGATGAAAAGCTTAAATTACAAGCCAAAATTTACAGGTCACAGTGTACGCTTGTGAACCGCATCTGGTTGCCGTCACCATCAAAGACAACAAGTTAAAGTGCCACTGAAGTTAAGGTTTTTGGCTCAGAATATGAGAAAAGGATAACGGCCTTTTTACCATCTTTACCAAGAGTGTCTCTCCGTTAGTTTGGTGCTACAGTATTTACACTGAATCATTCAGCATAACGTTTGCCAACCTTTGTTATCTCTGCCATTACAGATAAGTTAATGAAGCTAAGCTCCAGAAGTTAACGTTAGCTTAAATAGAGCCCTTTGGACAACAGCTAACAATGATGTACGATCACCAAAGTACAAAACTAGAACAAAATAGGCTAATGAACTCCCAGCAAACAAGGTGACATGATGAACAACGCAGCTAGGAGCTAACGTTAGGCTAACTTTAGCTAACGTTAGCTAGAGATGTTAAAGATAACTTTATTTCTTTCCAGCAAAGTGACAATATGTTGCCTCAAACACAATGTTGACTTGACTGTCATGCAGCCGCCCGCCACTAGTGGGAGCTACAGAGCGGTCAGACAGCAGTTCCCCTCCTCGCGGTAATGCTCCAGTAGACTTTTAAACTGGAGAGACGTCTTCTCATAAACCAGCACACTTTGATCTAGAACATGAATTCAGCAGCAATGAATCTTTTTGAGATGTTATATTATTTGTTAACTTTAAGAGTTGCTGTCAGATAATGTGCAGGTTCACATTCATACTGCACGGCACAAAGTGTCTCGTACTTCAGCAGCATTTAAAATCCAACATGGTTGTTGAAGATTGTGATTAAAGGCTTCAGAGGGCTCTAAATGCACACAATATGTTTGGGACAATGTTTCAAACACTTAAAGGAGCTATATGTAAGAAATCTAAAGCAAACAGTCGTAAAATCCTCCTAATATGTCACAGAGACTAAGGAATAATGTTCATATAACATACTGATCTCACCGACAACAATAGTACAGCCAGAATATTTGCATTTAAAAAAATATTTTACGGTCTGCAAATCATGTTTATGTTTTGAATTTGTGTTTTGGCCTGTTGCGCCACCCACCGCCGTCTACCAGTCACACAGTCAGTAGAGTCTCAGCATCAGTTACAGTTACGACTGAGCTACAGCAGCACGGCAAGCAGCATTAGCAGTGTCCTGGTACATAGCATTAGCAGCCGGCTCCTCCTCAGCTGTATCCCGGCAGCAGCGTTAGCAGCAGAGAAGCCGGACTTGCTCGAACGGTCCGCTGGAAAACCGAAGATCAAGGACGCGGCGACGCGGCCCTGCCACGGCAGCCGCTCGTGGGCAAACAAATCAGTCTCCAGCGTGCTGCTGTCCAGCAACCTCGAATCTGTAGGGGAGGGGGGGTAGACACGACTCGCGGCAGTATTTTGAATTTGAGTGCAGTAACCGTTTTGGCCACATTCCTACATACAGCGCCTTTAACAATAAATTGTGATAAATTTTGACTTTGAGTGTTTGTCTTTTTTAGACTCGTCGACTGGTCTAAATTAAAGTTTCATTTAGTCGACAGGAACATCCCTCGTAACTATAGCTGTCAAATAAATGAAGCAAAGTAGATTTATAAAGTAGGATAAAGTAAACTGTACTTCAGTAGAGTAACTGGGTGAATGTACTCAGTTACCGCCTCCTGTTTCTGTAGCTCAGAGCACACGTGGCTCATGAACACCTCCTCTGCTGTATGAACTCTTCTTCCCTTCAGTTTGTGTTTCAGAGACGATGTGTGTAAAAGTTTATCGATTGTTTTCGCTCATCGTCACCGGGGGCTCTGTGTGTGTGTGTGTGTGTGTGTGTGTGTGTGTGTGTGCTGATACTGGACATAAAGGAGAGCGCTCAGCCTCAGGAAAACCCCTCTGACTCCCAACAAATATCCACCGTCTCCTCGGCAGATGTGAAGGAGCAATAACATTAGACAGACTGCACCACCGGGGCCGACAGTTACGCACTATTACGCTGGAAAGACTTCCACCGACGGTTCCTGGGCAGATGGAGCAGGCGATAAGATCAGACAGAGTCGGCCACCAACTGTCAAATGGACTATAGACCCAGCTGAGGAGGAGGAGGAGGAGGAGGAGGAGGAGGTGGAGGAGCTGGAGGAGGAGGAAGAGGTGGAGGAGACCTGTGCTGACAGACTGCAGAGGCTGATGTAGGATGATGGACTGGAATCGAACCTGTGGCCACAGCAACAAACACAATACCTTTGTCCATGGGGCACCCAGTCTCACTCTGAAGTCATCAAAATCTGGCACTTGGGCAGCGAGGTGCGGTGGTGTCAGAAACCAATGAAAAAAGGTGCGGTGGTGTCAGCGGGAAACGTGGCGGGACAAGGATGACACCTCAAACTTTCACCTGAGAGAGTGCTGTTCACTTCCTGTAAGACTGTAAAGCCAAACCCTGTTCTTTGTTCCTAAACCCAACCGTGTGTGTGTGTGTGTGTGTGTGTGTGTTGTTGAAGGAAAAAAAAATGCAAATTCTCTTTTATTTTTAAAGAGACTGTATCAAACTGTACATTTCCTGTGAAAACAGAAGTGTATTTTGAAAACAGACAATGCATGTAACAGGCTGAAGTTGACACGGCGTCCCAGAACGTCAACAGCCAACACACCCAGGGTACCTTGGACAGCATATGTGGACGTGGAAAGTCCGTGACCAAACGTGGACATGTGACGAGGTCACAGTGAGGATGTGATGACCTGGGCGCCCCTGCTCTGCTTTTTCAAGGCGGGAATTTCACATTGTTACTCCGCCTCATTGTTCTGGATAAAAGGTACACCGGCACAATGAGGAGACAGAGTTGTTTCATCTATAAAGCAGCATCTGACGTAATAAACCTGACAAAATGAACATAGACTATAAATCATTTTAAAAATCATAAAATAAAATAAATCCTAAAAGGTCATGACATCATAGAGTTGTAAAACTATAAATCATTAAATCAAGTACGATTTTAAAAGAGCTGCAGCAGCGTGAAGCGTAAAGAGTGTCAGACCTGTATGAGGAGAGTCAGCGCGAGTTAAGGCTCATTTATGCTCAACATTAAATACGGATCCGGATACAAACGCAGCCTTCTGTCCGTGCTCTGCGTTCATTTCGTCCGTATTTCTGCACGTTTCCATAAAGCTTATGGATACGGGCCAAACGGAGCAGTACCACCGGGAACCGTGGGGGCAGTGTTGCTGTCACTACCCGATACGTAGCTCTAGTGAGACACGAAGAAGAAATAACAATTCAGTTTCTCTCATCGTCAGTACTAGAGAAAAGAATTCTCCGTCCTCCAGTTACGATGTATTTAACGGCCTCACCGACCACCGCCTCCTACAACGCTGCCTCTGTTTTTGTCTTTTATGCAAGAGGCACATTATCAATATCTCCTCCACAGTCGCCATGTTTGTTTCTGAGTTTGTTGTTGTTATAAACTTTTGACTCTGGGCTGCCCCCTGGTGGATATATTGGTTAACACCCATGCCAACGTAAAGGACGCATGGAAGTATGTGGGCAGTGACGGTAACATCGTTTGAAACGGACGTATACATTTTCGTACTTAAAGGGAGCATAAATGGGCCTTAAAGTGAACAGATAAGTTTTTAGCTTCCTGTTAAAATATTCAGCGAGCAGCTTCTCTGATATCTGCAGGTCGTGCGTTCGTTGGGACATCCCAGATCTTCTTCCAATAAACCAGCAGCAGATGATCACAGTGTTCTTGGTAGGGCTGGGTATCGATTCAGATTTTCCAGATCGATTCGATTCGATTTTCAAGGACTCAGTTCGATTTGATTCACGGTTCACGATTCCATTCGATTTAATTCAGTTTAATATCAATTCAGTCAAGTATATTTCAATTATGATCCAAATTTGCTTGGATATTAAGATATTTTCTGAGAACTAACCAAGTATATTTAACAAAGAACCCTCTGACCTGGTGCGTTACTATTAAAACTACTGTTTACATTAAGAATTGACCCCAAAGCAGCACATTAGTCATCATGTACTTTTATTTAACATTACCTGACCAACACATACAAAATAAATATTTTAAATTAAATCTAATCACAAGGCAGACAATTTAAATGAAGTGGCTACAAAAAATGTAAACAAAGACATCCACAAGTTTGCTGCCTGTAACCGTCTTATAAAGTCTTTGTGCAACACACTACAGTGGTTGTGATGCACACATTGACTGTATCAGAAGAGAAACAATATACGCAGGTGAACCCTGCAGCAAAGTGAACCCTCTTCCTCAGAGAGGATCTTTGCCTCCCAGTTTGATCCTGGCGGCAGAGCAGAGTGAACCGTCTTTCTTCTCAGAGGATCTTTGTCCCATGACAGCAGGCAGCTGTTCTCCGTGTCCACAGTGTAAACAACTTCGCTGGTGATTTGACAGTCACTAGAAGCACATTATGACCCTTTGTAAAAGTTTCTGTGTGGTACCTGTGTTGTACATGAGCTAACGTTAGCAGCTAAGGACTGAGAGGCTGTCCGGTGTGTGTGTGTGTGTGTGTGTGTGTGTGTGAGTGTGTGTGTGAGTGTCTGAGTAGCGTCAGTACATTAGCTTGTTAGCCGTAACGTTAGCCTTGCTGTTTGTCATGTTAACGTTATCGTCGGCAGCCCTGAATAGCTTGTAAAGCTTTAGCATAGTTAGTTAGCACATTTGTTATCGGCCCATGTGTTTACTGCTACAGAGAATTAATAAATCTTTGGTTTATTTGCACAACGTCGCCTCTCTGCCGTCTTTTATCACGCTTGCTAACGCTAAGTTAACTTTACCAGCAGATGTGTATGAGGCACAAACTGAGGCTACAGTCAGCAGTGTGCTGATGCTTAGTGGAATTTCTTAATCTTTTCTGTGAAACTAATGTGCATTTAATAAACATGCGTACATTATTAGCGTTATATTTTTAGGGGGAAATGCGAGTGAGAAAAATGCACCGTAGACCCATGCCTTCAGTGGACGCGCTCCCACCGTTGTTTGCTGCTCTGTCTTCATTCAGTGTCCAGCTGTCTCGTGAGATCTCTCTCCATGACCTCAGGTGCTAAATGCTGATCTCGTGAGACTACCTGGGTTGATAGTACTGCTGCTGCTGCAGGCTGCTACCGGCTGTACAACACGTCCACGGAGGAAAATAAATAGTTATAGTAAAAGATCGATTTTTTAATTAATGAATCAATATTGTGCCATTTAAAGGAAAACCGATTTGAATCGATTAAATTGATTTTTTTTCAACCCAGCTCTAGTTCTTGGAAGCAAATAGTTACCAAGGGAGTTGGTGATGTAGCTCGGTCCCAGCTCATGGAGGGCTTTGTATACAAGGAGGAGGAGCTTAACATCTAAATGAAACAGGAAGTCAGTGCAGAGCAGCTCAGACTGGCCTCACGTGCTCTCTGCTCGTGGTTCTGCTTCATAGACGAGCTGCAGTTTTCAATCAGCTGAAGTCTGTCAGTAAAAAGTCGAGTCGACTTCAAATAAAGACATGAATCAGTTTTCTGCAGCATCGCTGATGTACAGTTGTGTTTCATCTGTGTAACTATGGAAACACACATTGTTTTCTCTGATGATGTCACCAAGTGGCGGCATGTACAGTGAGAATACTAAGACAAACACTTGTGCACCTCGCCACCACTCACACATCAACACGTCCTCACTTCACACTGCTCTGTATGATCGTCACTACTTCCTGCTTTGGAAGATAAATGTCTGCGCTGTATAGGACAGTAATCTGGACTGTGTGGTGCAGGCTGCGTCCTCACCTGAGTCGGAGCTGTACATGTAGACGAACCTGGTCCAGTAGAAGTGCTCCAGCAGGGCCATGAGGGGCTCCTGCAGCTGGGGCCGCAACTGCAGGACAAATTGGTTGTTGGTGTGAACGGGGAAGGACGGCGTGACGAAGCACACGTGCAGAGAGCCGCAGAAGGACATCAGCATGTTGACCGTCCGCCGGTCGTACAGACCCATGATGGCATACACGCCTTTGGAGAACTGGGAGCAGACTGGGAGGAGGAAAAGGAAGAAGAAGAGATGATTATTAAAACAGAGCTCAGTGTTTCATCAGCAGGTTAAATGACAGAAACTGAACTGATAGAGGTTTTGAGATTATGGCGGTTTACTCGGCGCCATGACCATGACCATTATTCTTTGATTTCCAGTTGTTGGGAGGTGGCACGGTGACAGAAGCTGTTCTCTTTGTATTTTTATGTCATTTTTAGGTGTCACATTAATAAAGTTGCACTGAAACAGAAACAGTCTGCAGGTCAGCGCTCTGCGAGGCCCTTCTACTTTAATTTGTTCTGTTTTGGAAGATAAAACCCTCTGAGGAGGTTTTCTGCTTATCATAGAGAATCTTAATGTTCTCCAGTTCAGCTGGTTGTGAAACGATGAGCGAAGAGTCCAACAGAAAGACAATAAAGAAGAGATTATGATCCATGATCCAAATTAAAACACAGGACTGGAGGCAGACACCAGGAAGCATCAACAACATCTGATTCACTCTGACGATTAAAGAGCAGCTGAAACACGCTTCTTCTTCATGTCTGTCATTTTCAATATGTCGTACCTGTGTGTCGACCTGTGAACAGATTCCTTCTGGATAACACTGTTTACAGACTAATATTCCACTATGATTCAAAGTATTCCAATTTTAATGTGGGTCATGTAATCCACAGATTATATTGAAATATTCTGAATTCTGTATTTATACTGAACAAAAACTGAAACACATCACTTTTGATTTTGCTCCAATTTTTCACAGGTTTAACTTAAAGATCTGAGGCGGCTGCACAAAACAACTGAAGCTAAGATTATTTTGTTTCAGGGTTTCTGTGCAACTGTGTAAGTCCCTCAGTTAAGGAGAAATTAAGCCTCAAGTGTCATAGTTGAGGAAAAACTTGAGGTGTTTTCACAGGTGACACAGGTGCGTCTCAGGGTGGTCACAGTGAAAGGTCACTCTGAAATGTCATGTCTGATCACAGCGCAGTGACACAGATGGAGCGTGTCGTTAACATGCTGACTGCAGGAACGTCCATCAGAGCTGCTGTCTGTGGACTGAATGTTCACGTCTTTACGGCCTTACGACCACACGAGTCAGTAACGATGATGAAGGTCAAGACTGTGGTGCAGATGATTTCAGACTTTAAACTGTGAAAACAGGAGCAAAAACAAAAGTGCTGCCTTTAAAGTTTGTGTGTGTGTGTGTGTGTGTGTGTGTGTGTGTTTCTCAGCAGGGCCTACAGTGACACAGCTCCTCTACATCTCTTCATCCTCATCATCATCCCTCTGTCCCTCTCTGTCTGTCAGTACACATCCCTCCATCCTCCGTCCTCTCCTTCACCTTCTGTCCTCTTCTCTCACATCTCTCTCTTTCCAATAACTTCATTTGTCTTGTTGTCCGTCCCATTTTTAAGCTCCACTTCCTTTTTTCCGCCTTCAAATCCAGGTCACCCAAACAAACCCAGAGAAAAATATAGTTCATTCTCTGTGTTGTAAAGTTTGTAATCTGCTGTCACAGGGCTGTGATGCGGTCCGGTCAGACGTGTGAGACTCCTGCATGTCTGAAAACACTTTTTACTAATAGATGTGATTTTGTATGAAGGTTTGTTTGTGCGTGGAGAGCACATCTCTGTATGATGGTTCAACTAAGACAGACACAAAGATCCTCTGAGCAGCAGCTGAATGAGACCAGGAGAAATCAGCAGTTAATGGTCAAAGAAACTGGAGGCTCAACATCGACATGTGAGCAGATTAAAACAGTGTCGATAACAAGCTGGAATAAACTTCAGCACAGCTCCTCTTTAAACTTCACAACAGAAACAGAAGGTTGGTGCACTGTTAGCACTGTTAGCACTGTTAGCACATCAGCTGAGTAGACTGGACACATCACAGGTTAAACCTCTTCAGTCTGAGTGCTGAGAGCCCAAAGAAAAATGCACTGACTCAATATTTACAGAGCAGCTGAGCTGCTGTGGTTCGATTATGATCGAGGGTCACTGAGAAGAAATTCAACATCCAAGTTCACACTGTGTTCTGCCTGTCATGAGACTCTTATTTCACTCGTCTCCTTTTCAAATGTCAATAACACATTTAATGTTGGAGTCAAACTCTTTTAATCTCTGAGTTTATTGAAGGGAAAGAAGAGGAACAGAAATGTAGACAACAGCTGATTGCAAAGGTTTCAACTCTTAAAATGTGTCTTTGAAGCGGCTCACACCAGTTAACAGAGAGTAAAACACACAAGTAGCAAAAACGTTCTGGGTCTCTTTGGACGATCTGTGCCTCATTTGTAATTTAAAACAATAAAGCATTAAGTCTTCGGGCTGTTCGTATGTTTTCCTTCAAAAAGTAATGCACAAAAATTTGTACATATCCCTCGTATTCAGGAGACGTTAGGAGGTAAGACAGGGTGGTGGATACATCAAACAAACACAGGACTTTCCCCTCAGAGACCAGCTTCTGAAACCATGTGAACTTTGAGTCATTTTAAGGTGCGTCACCTCCATGTTTCTCTTCTTTGATCTCACCACAGTAACTTTGCGTTAAGCACATAGCGTCATTCGTAAAGTGCTAATTTGTAGGATATCTAACCGCTGTATGAGGATACGTTCAAATCTGTTCTTTGTTGTCAAAATAAAAAACAGTGTCAGAGTACAAAAACTCAAAGCAAGTCAAAAGCAGACCGTTTTATTGTTGATGTTCTTGTCTGCGGTCGTAAGTGCTAACATCGTAAGTGCTAACATCGTAAGTGCTAACATCGTAGGCAACTGGACTTGCTTGTGTTTCTTGAAGACATTTCATCTCTCATCCAAGAAGCTTCTTCAGTTCTAAATGACTGTTGCAAAGTTGCAGGCTATAAACCCTGTGTGGGTGGGAACCCTTGCAGAGTCGTTAAGGTCTCACTGTGAGTCGTCGACCCACCTGGCCACCATGTCCATGTTCATTTTTTAGTGCACTGTCCCTTTAAGTGAAAATATATTTTGAATAAATTTGTTATTTAATGTTCCAGAACAGGACAGTTATCGTGTTTACTCTGATCAGCGATGTCTCCTTCAATTTCAGGTTGATCTTATTTTGTATTTTGAGTCAACTCTTCTTCATTTAAACCTTTCCACCAACACACTTCCTGTTCACTCATTTGTCATCACGTTTATTGTTTCACTGACTTCTGTATTTTTTTTTTAAATCTGCACGTAACACAGAGCAGAAAAAGCTCCACTTGTCGTTAGGCTAATCTAACGGACGATAACGTGTCGTTATCTTTATGGCAGACTGACAGAATTTCAGCGGCTGACTTATCTGCTGCCGTGTCGCTGATAAAGTGCAGTTTTCTGGGCCTCCACGTGGCAAATCCCCGCACACACCACGGCTTTAATCAAATTACTCTTCATGCAGGGCTCCTTCACAGTCAGGGATTAAGTCTTAAGACAAAATAATTCTCTCGGCTGAAGCATCATTCTGTGAATCACCGTCTTATTTTGTAGCACAATCCGATTTAGAGTGTATGAAAACGTGTCTGTGGTATCTGTGTCATCACCCGGAAAATCCTCACCGGGACAAAAAGTGCTGAAGCTTCCAGCAGGGCTCAGGACGACGGGCTGAGACACCTGTCAGTCAAACAAAACACACTCCTGTTTAATGTCCTCTTAACTATACAAACATCTGAACATCATCACAGCAGCAGCAGGAGGAGGACTGCGTCGACTTCATCCTGTAAAATATCATCATGTTCAGATATTATGTTAAAGAAGTCTGTCCTGATGATCGGAGCTACATCTGGAACAAAAATAAAAAACATATTTGATATGAAGCTCTTTTTATGTAAATACAGACATTACATGTGTCTCAGCCAAAAAGTTGCACCTGATCACACCGCAAAGATGAGAGCCGACGACCAACCAGCACGCACGTTCTGTGCCTGCGTGAAAGGAAATAACTCTCCTCCTGTGTGTATTCGTCACTCAAAAAGAGAAACCAGAAGACCAACTTGACGTCATTAGCCAGTTAGCACATTAACAGAACAACCTGATGATAAAAGAACAGTTAGCTGGTGGATTTACGGAGCGGAGGGAGAAGTTGTTGGAGGTAAAATTATAAACAACAGATTTTTGGCTTGTTGCCAGGAGCTGGCGAGCTAACAACCATCAGGACTGTGACCCGTCCACTCCAGAAGTGCAGCTGCAGGCTACAGGAGAGCGACACTGTGTCAGCTCTGAAGTGTTGTCTTAGTTTCCTTCGTACTCGAGCAAACAGGTGGAGCAGAGAGAGGGAGAAAATCCTGCTGGTTATTCTGCCGCCATGTTGGTTAAAATGTTGGTAAACAAACACAATGGAAATATTGAATTGGTAAAATGGTCGAGGTCACGGCCACATATCGTACAAGGAGCTGAAAATATGACATGCTGAACCAACCCGGTCTCACTCTGAAGTCATCCAATACCGGTGCTGACACTGACAAAAAGAGCCGTCATTTCACGTCATGTTATTGTTTCACTGACTGAATTTTGAAGTTTTACTAATATAAAATATTTTTCAGACACTTTAATAATGTTTGTTAGTGCATGTAACAGGCTGAAGTTGACACGGCGTCCCAGAGCGTCAACAACCAACACACCCAGGGTACCTTGGACGTCATAAGTGGACGTGGAAAGACCATGACCAAACCTCAAGGCAACTGAATCGAACGCAAATGGACTTAGTTTTGTCTTAGAAGACGTTTCACCTGTTATCCAAGAGGCTTCACCGTTGCAGCAGGAGTTTCAACGACCGTCGTTGACACACCATTGTAGCACTAACGAACCAGTGACATCATTGGCCTTGTGAAGACCTCCCCAGAGGTTAAATACCTGGGTTGTTTCCACACCAGTTTGTCAGACTGGTTCCAGCCTAGTCAGACAAGCATGAACTGATGAAGCCTCTTGGATAAGAGGTAAAACGTCTTCTGAGAATATCCACAGGCATCCATGACCAAACGTGGACATGTGACGAGGTCACAGTGAGGACGTGTTGATAAAATAAGGGCACATGTAAACTCACCGGATTCATGACGTGCACACCGAATAATTTTGCTCTCGCCATCGTGTCTATGTTGGTGAATCAGAGTCATTCTAAACTGACTGACCTTCATGTCTCTATAAGGAAGTGTGTTGGCCCAGAGGAGCATCGTGGATCTAGTTCCATTATGTCAGAGAGACGTCAGACATCTGTACGGCTGATATCTCCAACACTCTGCAACTCACACCAAAACTATCTGACTGATGAACAGCTCTACAGGGAAGAGGAAGAACATGTGTTTTTGATTTGGGTGTGAACTGTCGCTTTAAAACTGTGACTACTGATCAGACAGGAAGTTGGAAGCTAACGACACGTTATTACTGTTCTTCTCATATTTACAGTTGGGTCAAAACTAAATGACAAAAAAAATCTGGACTTGCTGATGAGACGGAGAAGAATGACATCTTATATCTCACACTGTGTCGAGACTATTGCTCTGAAGGCAGGAGTTAAAGGGTCAAAGGTCACATAAACACAAACACGAAGCTTCATCCATCAAACAGCTGATGTCACAGTCGAACCGTTCAAACCCTGTCTGTCTGATGTTAACTCAACAAATCAGACATCAGTAAATCTGTATTAGATCATAATGTGCAGACAGACATGTACTGTGTGTGTGTGTGTGTGTGTGTGTGTGTGTCCTTGGTGCAGCGCTAACATGCTAACAACCAGCCCTCTCCCTCTGAGCAGGCCACCACTGAAATAACTCTTCCCTCTGGGGCCATGCTATCATGCTAACAATAGATGTTTGCCCCAAGGCGAATGCTATCATGCTAACGAGGTATCTGTCTCTTAGCATTAGCGCTGCGACGACGACAGAGCGCTCCTCCATCAGAGAGGGTCGGGCAGCAGAGAGTCGACAGATGCTGAGAGCCCTCTGTGGAGTTATTTGTGTCCAAATCAACAGTGTCCTCGTGACGGGGGTCCAGATGTGGACACAGTGATTTCTAATTCATGCTATAGGCGTGAATACATGAACGCTGCCATACTGCAGTGATCGATGACCTCAGTGTTGGCTCGTCTCGTTAGAGCGCCACTGCAGAAAACTTAGACATCACTTTCAAAGTCCTGCTGCTGCTTGTTTCTGTGTCTTTGTGATATTTTATTTACAGCTGATGTTTATGCTCTGTTCCTGATGCTGTCGTCTGGTGTCTCTGTGGCTGAAAATAGAGCTGTTCCACTCAGCAAATTTTGGGTCTTTGTGGTGTTTTTGCCCTCGTTGGCCACTGTAATATGCTAAATAATCTGCCCCCCCCCACCCACCCTTTAATATCAATGAATACAAATGTTGAAAAAGGCAACAAGGACACTCGTGGTAACGTCGCAGAGACTGAGCTGACCTCGCCTCATCCTCACTGAGGGTCCTCCAGTCAGACATCTCGCTCCTCGCCACCTGAGGCTTTTAGACAGAGCTTTATTTAAACACAGCCCAGAAACGACGACGACAAGCGCCACAGGCCCCACAGCTGAGACCTCGCCATCTCCCCACAGAGCTGCTCATCCTCCTGACACATCCGTCCGTCTATACTCACGCTGCAGATCTGCCTCTCTCTGCTGTACACAATAATCACAGGGAACCAGAGGATTGTTCAGCTGAAGGCTGATTGGCGGGTAACTGTGAGGACGTCTTTCAACCAGAGGCCCTCGCCGCCATCATCCTTCACTTCCTCTGACCCACGGCTCCACTGTTTACGCTCCCTCTGCCGAAGACACGAGACCAAACTGCCCGCAGACACACATCCGACAATAAGGTCACTGTTTCACTCCGTCGTTCAGTGTTCACGTCACTTAGCCTACACTTTTCCTCAGATTGCCGTTTGTTATTAATTTTATTTTTTGTTATTCTGGAGCGGCTCGACGCTGAGCGCCGCCGAGGATTCAGCTGGAAGTCTGTCATCGCTGACATTACAAGCAGCCACAAACAGGAATGTCAGAAGGTCACAGACTGCAGACAACACAGCGGCAAAGTGAAACGTTGATTCATGTTCTCAGAGTTTTCTTCCCGGGCGTCCAGAGGACACTCTCAGTTCTCTGTCAGGACACCGGGGAGTAGGTGGAGGTAAACAAGCCGTCATCACAGCGGTGACACCTCACTAAATCCTCATTAAACACTGTGATGTATGTGAAAGACAAGAAATCTGTCCAGAAACAGTTTGTTACCTCCTCCAAACATCTTCACTGGTGAAGGTTATAATCTACAGAGCCTTAAAGGAACAGTTCATTAACAGGACCCATGGAGAGCATCCACCTGCCCAGGCTGTCTGTCAGTGGGTGGATGAGGATGATGAGGTAGATGATAAGGAGGATGAGGTGGATGATGAGGTAGATGATAAGGAGGATGAGGTGGATGATGAGGTAGATGATGAGGATGATGAGGTGGATGATGAGGTAGATGATGAGGATGATGAGGTGGATGATGAGGTGGATGATAAGGAGGATGAGGTGGATGATGAGGTAGATGATGAGGATGATGAGGTGGATGATGAGGTAGATGATGAGGATGATGAGGTGGATGATGAGGTGGATGATAAGGTGGATGATGAGGTGGATGATAAGGTGGATGATGAGGTGGATGATGAGGTGGATGATGAGGTAGATGATAAGGAGGATGAGGTGGATGATGAGGTAGATGATAAGGAGGATGAGGTGGATGATGAGGTAGATGATGAAGATGATGAGGTGGATGATTAGGTAGATGATGAGATGATGAGGTGGATGATGAGGTAGATGATAAGGAGGATGAGGTGGATGATGAGGTAGATGATGAGGATGATGAGGTGGATGATGAGGTGGATGATAAGGTGGATGATGAGGTGGATGATAAGGTGGA
This sequence comes from Epinephelus lanceolatus, assembly GCF_041903045.1. Taxonomy (NCBI): domain Eukaryota; kingdom Metazoa; phylum Chordata; class Actinopteri; order Perciformes; family Serranidae; genus Epinephelus; species Epinephelus lanceolatus. The sequence goes on along the minus strand of NC_135744.1, from coordinate 44,107,422 downwards.
TGATGAGGTGGATGATGAGGTGGATGATAAGGAGGATGATAAGGAGGATGAGGTGGATGATAAGGAGGATGATAAGGAGGCTGAGGTGGATGATGAGGTGGATGATAAGATGGATGAGGTGGATGATAAGGTGGATGATGAGGTGGATGATGAGGATGATGAGGTAGATGATGAGGTGGATGATGAGATGATGATGAGGATGATGAGGTAGATGATAAGGAGGATGAGGTGGATGATGAGGTTGATGATGAGGTTGATGAGGTGGATGAAGAGGTGGATGAGGATGGATGATGAGGATGATGAGGTAGATGATAAGAGGATGAGGTGGAGATGAGGTTGATGTGATGATGATGAGATGGATGATGAGAATGATGAGGTGGATGATGAGGATGATGATGAGGATGATGAGGATGATGAGGTGATGATGAGGATGATGATGAGGATGAATAGGTTGGAGATGATGAGGATGATGAGGTGGATGATGAGGATGATGAGGTGGATGCTGAGGATGATCGAGTGTCGATGCATGCAGCTGCGTATTCGGTGATGCATCGATCGAGGCTGATGCATCGATCGATCTGCAGGCTGCTGATTCGATCGATCGATCTTCGATCGATCGAGCGTGCAGCAGCGTGATGCAGCTGCATGCTGATGCATGCTGCATCTGCAGCAGCTGAGAGGTGGAAGATGATGAGGATGATGATGATGAGGTGATGCTGCAGGCATCAGCGCAGGCATCTGATGCAGGTGGCATGCATGCTCGAGGCATCGATGCATTTGAGGTGGCATGCATGCATCGATGCGGCATCGATGCTTCAGGCTGATTCGAGGCATCTGATGCATCATCGGTTCATCGGGCATCATCTTCAGGCATCTGATTCATCACTTCAGGTGCATCGATCGTCAGGCTGATGCAGGCTTCAATCGATCTTATGCAGCATCTTAGGTTCATCAGCTGCATCATCTGCCTTCATCAGTCTTTGTGTCATCAGTCTTAGTCATCAGTCTGTCACATCTTATTCATCATCTTCATCATCTTAGTCATGCAGCTGATCAGCGATCGATCGAGGCTCGATGCATGCTCGTATGCATCGAGGTCGTCATCGATGAGGCTGATGCTGCGATCGATGCAGGTGGATCATCGAGGTAGGCATGCAGCTTCATCATCTCTGTTCATCAGTCTTAGGCATGCATGCGGCATCAGCTGAGGATCGAGGCTGCATCAGCTTAGGTGCATGCAGCTGCATGCACCTCCACTCAGTCCAGCCCTCCAGTGGCTCATGTTCGTCCCTGTACCCGTCCACTGGAGGTCTACCAGCCGGCAGGCTCGTACCTGTTGTGTACTGGCGTACCGTCTTCAGCAGCCTTGGCGTGCTCACTCAAAGTCTCAAAGTGTAATTGGGTGCCGGTCCAAAAAATTACAGCAAAGCAGAAAAACCTGACAGCACCCTCTAATAAGTATAGATACTTTTTAATATAGTGGACTGAACAAGCAGCAGTCGAACGGACGGTCCCCTCCTCCTCCTGATGAAAGTCAGCTGATAAATTACGTCACTTAGAAATGTTGACATGATGCATATGGACCATACACAAGTATTGGCTACTTTGCAGACACAAACATGGACATTTTCCTCCAAAGTATTATAACCTTCGCACCAATATGCTGTCATTTGTCGGGCACTCTGGAACACCACTGGATAAAAAAAAGATCAGGTATTACAGAGAGTTCAGTGAGGTGAGTACGAGGTTTTAATGGTATCTAATTTTTCACGCCTTCCTGGAATTTCACCGTGTGTAATGGTATCTGTTATCAGAGGCCGTTTCTCGGAAAAATTCTGTGCAACAAACCATCTGGTGCGTCGGGTCAGTGATCAGCTGCTCTGACTACAAACTGAGACAATCCACAGTCCTCTGACACATCAAGTCAATTTCACTTCACTGTTCTATGTTAAACCCTCCATGTTTAGAGCCCATTCTGAATGCGTGCCGACAACAGCCGAGAGCTCCGCCCACAGGTGGTGAGCCATCCCGCTGATCTCTGACCAGCTGGGCACTCTATTTCCTGGTTTACAGGTCTGCGGCGTCGACAACTGGACCCTCAGCTCAAATAAAGGAGGAGATACGAGGTTTCCATGTGCACATGAGCTGAATGGCAGCGTGCACCCGCCTCAACCTCAGGCTCTAATTAATGTGTTTAGCAGTGATGCTGAATAATAGATTAAATGGCTGCCTTCCTCAGGGTGATACACCACTCACACTCACACACACCACACACACACACACACATAAAAACTAACACACACGTCCACATGCTGATTCCCACACAAACACATACAGTACACAAGAACACACACACACACACACACACACACTCATTGAGTCTAAAGTCATTTAGGCAACTGCTGCCTCCGAGCAACAGCGCAATAATCTCCTGCTGAGGAAGCAGCTCTGACACACACACACACACACACACACACACACACACAGGCTTCCCCCTCGCCAACAGTTGCAGGTTCAAATCCCATCTGTCCTCTCAGACTGCGTCTCATCTCTGCTGTCTCATGTCTACGTTTACATTTCACTCGTCCACTAGAGATTTTATCCACAATCCACTCAGACCATGTGACTACAAGCAGAGCCAGCTGCTGTTATTCAGCAGCAGAAGAAGAACGTCAGCTAATGGTTTAGTAGCTTTCTGAATAAAGAGGAGCTGTCCACCCTGTGGTTATATGACTCCGCCCACCAGTCCACCCTGTGGTTATATGACTCCGCCCACCAGTCCACCCTGTGGTTATATGACTCCGCCCACCAGTCCACCCTGTGGTTATATGACTCCGCCCACCAGTCCACCCTGTGGTTATATGACTCCGCCCACCAGTCCATCCTGTGGTTATATGACTCCGCCCACCAGTCCACCCTGTGGTTATATGACCCCGCCCACCAGTCCACCCTGTGGTTATATGACTCCGCCCACCAGTCCACCCTGTGGTTATATGACCCCGCCCACCAGTCCACCCTGTGGTTGTATGACTCCGCCCACCAGTCCACCCTGTGGTTATATGACTCCGCCCACCAGTCCACCCTGTGGTTGTATGACTCCGCCCACCAGTCCACCCTGTGGTTGTATGACTCCGCCCACCAGTCCACCCTGTGGTTGTATGACTCCGCCCACCAGCATGCTCTGTGGTTGTATGACTCCGCCCACCAGTCCACCCTGTGGTTGTATGACTCCACCCACCAGCCCACCCTGTGGTTGTATGACTCCGCCCACCAGTCCACCCTGTGGTTATATGACTCCGCCCACCAGTCCACCCTGTGGTTGTATGACTCCGCCCACCAGTCCACCCTGTGGTTGTATGACTCCGCCCACCAGTCCACCCTGTGGTTGTATGACTCCGCCCACCAGTCCACCCTGTGGTTGTATGACTCCGCCCACCAGTCCAGTGTCTCTGACAGTCTCCATCCATGTCAGTGAAAACATGGATGCTTCACACACAGAAGATCTATACAATCAGCACAGTTTCAAGATTAGAGTCATGAATGATGCCACAGTTTATTCCACACTACTGAAGCTGCTCCTAATTCTAACCAACGCCAAGTTGCTTATAATTTCACTTTCAGTCACTTTCAGGAAACCCACGCTGACACAGGGAGAACATGTAAACCCCCCTCAGGTTCAAACAGGAACCCTCTTGCGTTGAGGCGACAGTGTTAATATTCCTTCATTGTGTAAATTACGAAAAAGCATGTTGGCTGATTTTGTTCGTTCATTTTAAGGCTGATACGATAACGTGCTGATATCATCCTGCAGCCCTGCTGGATGTGATCTGAAGGTCTAAGTGTCCCTGAGCAGGAAACATCACCATCTCCAGGCTGATGCTGACCTCTGACCTCTACAGGAAGCAGCTAAACAACCTCACAGGATCTGGCCTTTAAATGTTGTCGCACAGCTGCTGAAATCAAACAATTAAAATATGTTTCCTATGTTTTCATTTCTGCCCTAAAGTCTTCCTCACTGGACTTAGAATAAAATAATTAAAGGAACAAACCCTGCAGTTTGTTTCCTCTCTCCTGACTGAGACATCTGATCTTCTGTTTTGTCCAACACCAAAGTACATCTCAAGATTATTAATTAAAGATAATCCCCTTTTCTCCTCGTATCTGAACAGCGGCTCTTCCTCCCCTTTGTCATTATTTGCCACATCGTGTTGTTGCTGATAAGCGTCTTTCCAGGCGAAACATGCAGCTGCACTTTATCCTCATTCCACATTTGAGGCGTTCAACTGAGCGTGAAACTACAAGTGAGTCCTCAAGGGCAAAATGTCACCAGCTCTCTCTTCTCTTTCCACCGGGCTTCCTGCCCAAATGTTTGCAACGTGATGCGTTCTTTATTTTTTATTTTCTACACCAATAAACAATAAATAACACAAACTATGGGGAGCGGGGCAGAGCTGTCCTGTGCTTCTGTCGTCTCAATCTGTACGCTCCTGATAAGGGAAGTCCTGGCAGCCAAACACAAGAGAAACACCATTTCATTTCCCCTCCGTCTCCCTCCTCCTCCTCCCATCTTCATCTGCACCTCTGGGATGGCGGTAAGTTAAAATGTTAGTTAGCTGGCTCTCATGCAGCTGCTGCTCAGAGGGTACAGTTCACATTTAAAGTGCAAAGTAAAGTGTTGAAGATCCAGACGAGGTTCACAGCTCTGTGCTGACTGACATGATTTCTTCATTATGAGCCTCCGTCTGTTTCTGTTCAGTTTCTCTTCCTTTATTTACAGGCTTAAAGTCAGAACAATGACATCACTGACGTGCTGATGTTTACTAAGGCTGACCCCTGATAGTCGACTGAAGGTTCGTCAACCACAAAGGTCATCAGTTGGCAAGATTTCAAGACCGTGAAACTCTATCAGGAGCTGCACCTTATCAAAATAAATCCAAACCTATGTGACTGGAGCATGTGTGACTTTACTTTGAAAGGACAGACACAGGAAGTGTCCACGCTCCAGTGTCAGACAGGAGTCAGGTTAATTTCCAGGGCTGGTACCTGCGGTTATTCCACAGGCTAGTTAATAACATGTTGGGCAGGATAAGTCAGAGACGCTTCTGTGTTTTTAGCATTTTTCTGGATGTCTCAAAATCCAGACAAACTGCTGAGCTTCAGTGAAACTGTAGGACAAGTCACTGACAGAAGTGATGACGCAGTAAACAACCTGCACACCCTCATGTGTCAGAGGTGAGTATGTGTCATGTAAAATGCAGAAGCAGTCCAGTGGCATAAGAAGAATAAATATTACATTTCTTTGTCACATACTCGTCCTCTGCACTTCTCTAATAAACAACAACCAGACAACCTGATGAGACAGAACAGCTTCGTCCAACTGACAGAAATACAGACGTGTCACATTTAAACCAGAGCGAGCCGTGAGCGTCTGCAGCAGCGAGGACTCCTTTCAGTCGATTCCACGTCTAGACGACCTCGTTTAATTCTCCGATCCTTCAGGTGAACAGCGTGACCGAGCGAGTTAACAGCCCCAAAAATTACCTTGACTTTAAAAAAAAAAAAAAAAAAAAAAAAAAAAACAGAAACTTTCATTTTCTGTGCTCTCAGGACTTTTTTCCTCCGGTTCCTTCGTCTCTGCTGACAGCGGCTGGATTTTCCTGCCGCTCAGAACAGAGCCCATCTCCTCAGACTGGAGGAAAAAAGAACCAATTGGCCGCTATGAAACGTCCCGTCCTGGATGTTTTAATGTGCAGCAGGGTGTGAGTTCATGAAGTCATCAGCAGAGCCTGAATCTGTGTTAACGTGAGGTCACACTCAGGTCACAGCTGCATTCAGAACCTTGTTACACGCTCTATTAGACGGAGATGGCGGCTCTACCTCGCTGCCCCTCTTCTATTCAGTCCTCCTCTGTTTGCTTCAGCCTGATTTGCTGGCATGAATGCTGCAGCGTGTTGTGTTGCCAGAGTGCTCGACTGCATTCGGGTTCCTCTACGACAGGATGTGATTATTGCTGCAGCGACACGTTCAGGGTCATCCAGACGTCTCACTCTCTCCTCTGCTGGTCCACAGTGACTCCAAAGGTCATGACCTCTGTCCAGCTCAGCTCATTAAAGGGATTTAAGAAACGTGTTTGTGGGATCTCATTGGGACTGATACAACTGTTATGTCTTCCAGGCCTGGCACGATAGCTTAGCTTAGCATATAGACTTGAAACAGCGGGAAACAGCTAGCTTCTGACCTACCAGCTCCTCTGAAGGTCACTGATTAATGAATTTGTTTAATCCGTACAAAATCAGAAACACAACATTTGCTATTTACAAATAGTTAAATGCCGGACCATTTCTTGGGTGGGAACAGTATACTTCCTGGAGTCTCCGCTGGGAGCCAGGTCTCATTCTGAAGTCGTCAAAATCGCTTGGGCAGTGACTTGCAGTACCAGAAATCAATGAAAAAAAGGCGTCCTTTCACATCAGCATGATACGAAGCCAGTTGCCGTTATAGTTAACAGCGCCCGGCAGACAAGGACGAAAGTTAAGGCAGCAAATGTCTGAGCGAGGCAGGTGGAGAGGAGTGGATGGGTTCAACAAACACTGACTTTAAGCCACATCCTGTTAGATTGTAAAGCCAAACCCTGTTCTCTTTTCCTAAACGTAACCACGTGTATGTGTTGTTGAAGAAAAAAACACATCAGTTGGTGGTGTTGTACTGACGTAGTGCTTTATTTTGAAAGAGACTGTATCAAACTGTACATTTCCTGTGAAAACAGAAGTGTATTTTGAAAACAGACAATGCATGTAACAGGCTGAAGTTGACACGGCGTCCCAGAACGTCAACAACCAACACACCCAGGGTACCTTGGACGTCATATGTGGACGTGGAAAGTCCATGACCAAACGTGGACATGTGATGAGGTCACAGTGAGGATGTGTCGCCACTGGCTCCTTGTCTCTGGAACCCATCCCAGCTGACAAGAGGCGGAGCACACTGTGGACAGATCGCTGGACTATCAGCGCTGACACAAAAGTACAGAGATTCAATAACTGTCACACCTGTGGCGGCCCTGACGCCTCGTCTCCACTTATGTCTGTACAGAGACGAGTCAACTGGAATAACTGACGTGCCTGTGAATCTCCTTCTGTCATATTTGGGTCCAGAATTTGCTGCGAATACGCTGAAAACATTTGAACTTTTGCGGTGGATTTTTCTGTTTTCTTCACTTCAGTTTCCTGAGTTTGTTGTTGGGTGAGTTTGTTTGTTTATCTATTTTTAATGCACTGTGAATCTGAGTAATGTTACTCATCTACAATACGGTTATACATTATAAACAGTCAGAGACAATATGTTTTTACATTTAGAAAATTACCAACACACTTAGCAAGCTAATTTGCTAACCCTGCAGAAGCTAACATGGTTTTTGTTCACCCCTCTGACACCACCCTCCTGACCCCCCCACCCAGGACCAAACACCAGACCTGTGGAGACAGAGCCGTCTCTAAAGCTGCCCCTTCCCTCAGACTGCACCGCCCTTACCTGATCCAAACCACCAATCAAAACTTAGCTTTTCAAAACGTCTGAACTAATGTCAGAACTAATGAGAAACGAATGAGGAACTAATGAGAAACAAATGAGAAAGGAATGAGGAATGAATGAGGAACGATTGAGGAACTAATGATAAACTAATCAGAAACTAATGAGGAACGAATGCGTAGTTACTGAGAAACTAATGAGGAACAAATGAGGAAGTAATGAGGAACTAATGACAAACGAATGAGGAACAAATGAGGAAGTAATGAGGAACTAATGACAAACGAATGAGGAACGAATGAGAAACGACTGAGGAACTAATGAGGAATGAATGAGAAACTAATGAGGAACGAATGAGTAGTTACTGAGGAACTAATGAGGAACTAATGAGGAACAAATGAGGAACTAATGAGGAATTAATGACAAACGAATGAGGAAGGAATGAGAAACGAATGAGTAGTTACTGAGAAACTAATGAGGAACAAATGAGGAACTAATGAGGAACTAATGACAAACGAATGAGGAACGAATGAGAAACTAATGAGGAACAAATGAGGAACGAATGAGTAGTTACTGAAGAACTAATGAGGAACAAATGAGGAACAGATGAGTAGTTACTGAGGAACTAATGAGGAACAAATGAGGAACTAATGACAAACGAATGAGGAACGAATGAGGAATAAATGAGTAGTTACTGAGGAACTAACGAGAAACTAATGAGGAACGAATGAGTAGTTACTGAGGAACTAATGAGAAACTAATGAGGAACGAATGAGTAGTTACTGAGGAACTAATGAAGAACGAATGAGGAACGAATGAGTAGTTACTGAGGAACTAATGAGAAACAAATGAGGAACGAATGAGTAGTTACTGAGGAACTAATGAGGAACGAATGAGGAACGAATGAGGAATAAATGAGTAGTTACTGAGGAACTAATGAGAAACTAATGAGGAACGAATGAGGAATGAATGAGAAGTTACTGAGGAACTAATGAGAAACGAATGAGGAACGAATGAGTAGTTACTGAGGAACTAATGAGGAACACATTTAGGAACGAATATAGTAGAATGAGTAGTTACTGAGGAACTAATGAGGAACTAATGAGGAACTAATGAGGAATGAATGAGTAGTTACTGAGAAACTAATGAGAAACAAATGAGTAGTTACTGAGGAACGAATGAGAAACAAATGAGTAGTTACTGAGGAACGAATGAGAAACAAATGAGGAACAAATGAGAAAAGAATGAGGAATGAATGAGAAATGAATGAGGAACTAATGAGGAATGAATGAGTAGTTACTGAGGAACTAATGAGAAACAAATGAGTAGTTACTGAGGAACGAATGAGAAACAAATGAGGAACAAATGAGAAAAGAATGAGGAATGAATGAGAAATGAATGAGGAACTAATGAGGAATGAATGAATAGTTACTGAGGAACTAATGAGGAACACATTTAGGAATGAATATAGTAGAATGAGTAGTTACTGAGGAACTAATGAGGAACTAATGAGGAACTAATGAGGAATGAATGAGTAGTTACTGAGGAACTAATGAGAAACTAATGAGGAACGAATGAGTAGTTACTGAGGAACTAATGAGAAACTAATGAGAGTTACTGAGGAACGAATGAGAAACAAATGAGGAACAAATGAGGAACGAATGAGAAAAGAATGAGGAATGAATGAGAAATGAATAAGGAACTAATGAGAAACAAATGAGTAGTTACTGAGGAACTAATGAGAAACAAATGAGGAACAAATGAGGAACGAATGAGAAAAGAATGAGGAATGAATGAGAAATGAATGAGGAACTAATGAGAAACGAATGAGGAATGAATGAGCAGTTACTGAGGAACTAATGAGGAACTAATGAGAAACAAATGAGGAACGAATGAGGAACGAATGAGTAGTTACTGAGGAAGGAATGAGGAAGGAATGAGAAACGAATGAGGAACTAATGAGGAATGAATGAGTAGTTACTGAGGAACGAATGAGAAACAAACGAGGAACAAATGAGTAGTTACTGAGGGACTAATGAGGAACTAATTATATATATATATATATATATAATTAACTTTATTTTAGGGTACACAAAAAGGGTAGGTAATGATATGATTAAATAATAGTTAGTTCCTCATTAGTTCCTCAGTAACTACTCATTAGTTCCTCATTAGTTTTGTGTAGCTTACTGTAAAGTGTTACCTAATTATTTGTGTTGTCATGTTGATGAAGATGTTTGTCTTCAGTGTTGGTGTGTTGACCTCTCTGGGCCTCCGTACACACTCCTTTAAGAGGCTAAAGCAAGTCAACTCTGTGGTAAACAAAGTGTTTGCTGATAGTTTGGCGGAGGAAGTTCTCCTCAGGTTATCTCCCCGCTCGGCGCCGCTCAGAGAGGACACTAATTATTCATATTAGCACTGTGAGGAAAACAAGGTGTCCAGAGAACAAAGGACTGATGCTGCTGTTTATCTGAGAGGACAGACTCATTTCATCTCTCTGAGTCTCAGCTCACACAATCTGTCCTGGACTCAGAGTGTCGGATCATAAACACAAACACTGCTGCTTAATAAACATAAACAAACAGCATGTACGCACGCTGCAGAATACGAGCCGCAGAAAACACAGAGTCAAAGATACGAGACAGGAAGAAATATCAAAGCATGAAATGTATGCAAATGAGAATTATCTCATGGACAAAGACACGAGCACAGTGGAACAGCTAGTAAATATGAGACAGAACAGACAGGGAGGAAGTGTCCACACAGAGGCAGGGACTGAGACAGAGACTGAGACTGAGACTGAGACAGGGACTGGGACTGAGACAGAGACTGAGACTGGGACTGAGACAGGGACAGAGACAGGGACTCAGACAGAGATAGAGATAGAGACAGGGACAGGGACAGAGACTGAGACTGGGACTGAGACAGAGACAGAGACAGAGACAGAGACTCAGACAGAGATAGAGATAGAGACAGGGACAGGGACAGAGAGAGATGTCCTCTGAGGGTTCAACAGTCTGACAGATCTGAGACACATCACAGGTTCGTCACTGACCAACTGTCTCACAGTGTGTCTGTATCTGTGTCTGATGATGATGACGATGATGATGATGATGATGGTGATGAAGAGGCAGCTGGCTCTGACAAATAAGAACGACTGTGTGAAACAAACCAGAGCAGGAACAGGAAGTCTCTGCAGTCCGTGTGTTTTGATGTGACTGTTCACTGATTGGCTCTTCGACTCGAGAGTTTAACGCACTCTGACATGTCGTGCTGACAGGAAGTGATGCAAGGCGTTACAGCTGACAGCTGTCAGTCAAAGGGAAGCAGTCGCCACTGAACACTTCCAAACAAACGATGGATTATTTTGGCTCATTTCTCCGAGACGTCACGAACAGGAAACCAACCCGACCGAGCATCTGTGGGACGTGCCAACACCCCAGAGGCACCGCCCATCCACGGTGAGGCCTCTACGGATTGGACGTAGCTCTGACATGTCAATCTCTGACTCTTTGACTCTCTGTGGAGTCAAAAGTATAAATCCCACGGTTACGTTACGAGTCGTGTCCGAGTGCTGGCTCATGTCTGAATGTTCTCTCTACTGTAAGGGCAGATGTTGCTGGAGCAGCTGCAGCTTTTAACATGAAGCTCACGGCTCAGTTCATTCATACGATGTGTGTGTGTGTGTGTGTGTGGGTGTGTGTGTGTGTGAGCTGAACTCCCTCGAGATGCTCGGCTGCTCTCCCACCATTCCCCCGCACACACACACACACTGTATCGCACTGTAAGCTGAGTACTTCTGTGTGTGTGTGTGTGTGTGTGTGTGTGTGTGCTGATTGGCTGTCCACACACACTGTTCAACACAACTTAAGACTCCAAACTTTAAACACTAAACAAGACCTGAGTGTGAACACAGCAGTGAACACAGCAGTGAACAGCTCCATCAGATCAGCTCACAAACACAGACAAGACTCTTCTTCATCTCTGAGTCGGACAGCGACTGACTGACACTCGGCTCAGGTGACAGAAATGATTTCCTCAGATGGATCTTTGCTCCTCAGGTCTCCTGAGGGAGGTTCAGGAGAAACAGATAAGATAGAGTCATCTGAAAAATAAGAACATCATTTATTTCACAGGAGATAAAGACGACTGTGACCAGCAGCAGGTTCCTCTGGGCTCCCATGTCTCTGATAAGATGGCCGCCACAAACGGAACTGTGGTGACATCACGCAGCTCCAGGAGAACTCCAGTGACGGCTGTTTGACACTGAGCTCAGATTTTACATCCAAACTATCTGCACAGTAATAAAGTAAAGTCATCCTGGTGTCACGTGTGCACAGAATATTCAAACGGACCTCGATTACAGCGGATTCCTAAAATATATGTTTGACCAATGAAATTCTTTGTTCAGAGTGATGTCATACCTCCAGGTCAGCGTGTAAGATGTAACGTTGCTAATGTGCACTTGCTAACGTTGTGTGTTGGTTGGAACAGGACGAGCTAACGTTAGCATCAAACATAGGGTCATAGGAACATCAATGCTCTGGACCCAGTGTGCTCAGCTGTTATGTGGAAAATTTGCACATGGACTTTCACACTGCGCTGATAAGAAACAGCTTTAAACAAAGATATTAAGCAAAACAACTGAAAATGGCTTGAAACATGAAACATGAAATGTCGACGCCTCATAAAGAAGCACAAAAGCTTCGCAGTTTAGCATCGTCAGTGTCTTCAGATGGAACTGCCCACAGCTGAAGGAGTTTGTTTATACGTGCCTGCAAATGCCCGAAAAATGAAACATAAATTCAAAATGGCTGACTTCCTGTTACGTTTGGGGTGTAACTCCAGGACGATCTTATTACCCCCAAACTCCACCAGATGCGTGTTGGTTGTGTCTGCGCTCCAGAACGGCAGCGGAGCCAACACGTTTCAATTCTAGTCAATGTGTGTGTTTCCACCGGCTGCGGCTGTGCTGCGTTCCGGCTCCGTCACAGCTGCGGCGCTCCGGAGCCCTCCGCAACAGATACGCAGGACTTCTATTTTTGCCGGACGCCGGAGCACAACGCAGCAATTCAGCACAGAGCAGATCGTGCAGGGCAGGAAGTCATGCACAGAAACAAAATAAAACATCCGGTTAATTTTCAAAATAAAATACACAGTGTTCACGGCGGATCATATTTCCCTGCACTACATGTTGAAAACGTCGTAATGGGCGGAGGCAGGCCTGAAGTCAACAGGTCAGAGGTTTTCAGACGTCATTTCACCCCGTTGACACCATGGACGAGGAGATGGAGGTGCACCCAGATGTCTTCCTACTCCTCTGGTTTTGTGGTTCTGTTTATAGAAACTACATCTTGTTATATCGTGCTATTATGCGTGAATTCGTGAGATCTCGTGGGTCCTCGTGACTCCCGCTGTCCGGCGGAGCTGCACCGCTCCACACAGCAAACGCAGCTGGTGGGTGTTGACGGACGATAGAGCACGCAGCAGATAACCAGCGCAGCAGTTCTGCAACGGACACACATCCAGTGGAATTCCGGCGTTAGGTCCAGGGTAGGGTTGGGTCGGTTCTCGGTAATATCAATTCGGTCCGGTATGCCATCTTGGACCGGGTTTTTTTTTTTTGAGACCTACCGGACCGCATACTCGGGCAGAACGTGTGCGGAGCGGATGCCGCGGAGGTCCGCCCGGTAAAAGTGGACATCCGCAAGCCCTGTGCGCGCAAAGCACGACCACGCGGACTTCGCTCTGCACACCAGCATCACATTTTTACACGTAGTCCGCTCCGCTTATAGTACGCCAGAGTCTGTGAGCACCTGTGTCTGCCTCTTCACCAAGCGCACAGCAAGCAGGAGAGAGAGGGGGGTGGGGCGGGGACTGAGCTAAGAGGTGCAAGTGCGCATGCGCCTCTACTGTTGCCTGGAGTTTGTTTAATAGTGACGGGGAGTCGATAATGGCGGACAATTTAGTCTCGACGAAATAAAGGAATGCACCACTATGGCAACACTTTGGCTTTGAGCCAGACGAAGGAGGCAACCCTTGTTTGCACTGATTGAGTCAGCTACAAAATTTATTTGTAAGGAATAAAAGAAACAACTTGTTACTGTCACTCTGTTGTCCTAAGGTCGTTTTTTATTTTAAATGAGTCAATTGCGTCCCCATAGTGGTGAAAATCCAGTATTACCGACTTGATGCAGTTTTTACAAAAACTGTTGTTTTTTTTTTGTTTTGTTTTTTTAATACCGACCCAACCCTAGTCCGAGGATGTTTCATGTGCCCCACACTTTTTGTGCCTCCACATAAAACGCACTGTCAGTTGTGATGCAAAGTTTCGTAAGTGCTGCAGCACCTTCGGCCGTCTCAACAATGCGATTCGATTGGTGAAATAACAATAAACAGAGCAGCGTCATTAGGGTGTTAGTACCTGTTGGTGCTCGGGCCGTAATGAGCTGCGGCAGCATCTAAAGACTTTGTGTCTTGTTCAGTTTACTCTGACTCTTATTCACACTTCTAATTTATGCTTTGACTTAGACATAATGACGGGTAACAGGTCGGCTCTGGTGCTGGGCTTTAGGGGCGGGTTTCAGAAATGGACCCGTACAGGACTCTGGCATTACATTTCATTGTGCGACACTGTGCTGGAAAACGATAATTAATGAACACCTTTGGTTTCCTCCTTTTTTCAGTTTTTGTGCTAAGCTAAGCTAACCAGCTGCTAGCTTCAACTTCATATAATTTACTGCACACACACACTGGACATCTGACTCTCTGACAGACAGTGAATTAAAGTACTCCTCAAAATGTCAAACTCTGTCTTCACTATCAAACCCTCTCAGTTTCCCAGGAGTCCTCGTGTTATTTGCAGTTTAGTATTTCCCTGATCAGGTTTCCAGTTTCTGTCCTGCTGTCAGTCCTGACGCTCGTCGTCACTCAGACTAATTCCTGATTTTTAAACAAAGTGACTTTGGGTTCAGTGTGAAGCAGCAGCTCAGAGTCTCTGCTCACACACATATTTGTTTTTCTACCTCAAAGTGTGTTGAAGAGATGCAGCCATGCTGCAGAGCGTCTCACAGGAGGCAGAGCTCAGTCTGTTTTACATTTCACACAACAACAGACCGGAGAGAGACGAGAGGGGGAGTTCATAGTAAGAGAAGAAGAGAGGCGGCTACACACGGTACAGTTTTATAATTTGCATTTTTTCCCTCTCTGACATCAATAACAGCAAGTGTGTTTCCATCCACCTGTTTTTATGTGCATTTTTAATCTGTACATGAAAATACCTGAGTGAGTGTCTGACACAGAGAGTCCGTCTGAGGTGTACGAGCTGTTGTGTGGATGAAACAGAAACAGACTGAGTGAATAAATGATGAAGAACATGAAGCACGGAGAGCTGAACACATGAGGTGTGTGTGGAGCGATGAGGAGCCTGTAACCTTCATCACATTCACACATGAAACAAACAGAAAGCACCTTTCCATCATGATTGTTTCATCACTGAGCTTCATCTCTTTGAATCAGCTCTTCTTCTCCTGCAGCTGCTTCACTGCTGACCAATCACAACACGTTTCCAACAAAGTTATCTCAAAGTTTAGCTGAATGGACAAAATGTTGGTCTTTAACCCTTTAAACTCTGCAACAGAAACAGGCCGCCACAGCCTACGCTGGTATTTTTGCTGATTGTGATGTCACTTCCTGGAGTTTCTTCAAATGCTTCATATCCCTAAAATCTGAACAACAGGAGCAGGAATCACCAGAGGAGCCACGACAAGATATTACTGCTGTGTGCTGAGTATTAGGATAAAAGTTATTGCTATTTATTACCTTTTTTTTCAGCTGCAAATTTATTCCTCAAATGAAAACTTTGTCAACATCAGTTTTACCTCCTGAAATAAAGTTTTCATTCTGTTTAATCATTTCTGTTGCAGCAAACTGTGACACAGAGCGGACAGACTGACCAACACCGTCATAACCACTGTTGTGCTAGTTACTGAAAAATAGTAAATAGTTACCGTTACTAGTTACTTCATTAAAAAGTAACTCAGTAACTCAGTTACTTAAACCAAAAAGTAATGTGTGGCTGAGACGAGTAACTTTTTAGTTACTTGCCATCCCGAAAAAAACCCTCAACTTAGGACTCTGGTCTTGGCTCGCCATCACGCCATGACCTTGACGCACGTGCACTAGTGTCATCTATACTCTGAGTGTGTCCTGGCTGTGGGTGACTGAGTGGGGACACTAGAGGGCGCTACGTGCTTTTCTTTTTTGCAGTGTAGTTTTTCTAAGCCACAAAGAAGGATCATGTTTTGGGAAACTCAGCCCTGCAGCCCAAAACATTTCCTAACTGTACTGGCTCGTAGCTACATCGCCTAAGAGACAGAGGATGGAGTTTAACCAAGGGACTGTTAGACTACAACTTGACAAAACAACTGAACGGTACAGGAAACATGCAACATGTCTTCTACAGTGGAGTCACTCGCTGTCAGGCAGCTAAACGTTTTACAGCTACAGTGCTTGGATACAAATATGGAAAATGAGCTAAAGAGAACATTTGAAGAGCTACATGATGATGTGGAGTCTGTCGCCCCCGCAGACACTGTCTGGGTTTCCATCCAAATGTATCGCAAATTTTAAGCGAATTTTGTGAAAATGCGAATTTAGCATGTTTCCATTCATTATTGTTTTGCGAGTATTGGGAGTCAACAGGTCGAGCAGTAGGTGGCGCTTCTCATGAAAAATAAAAATAAAAATGCAAAAGAACACCCGTAGCAGGAGAGGGCGCCGTGAGATGACGTCATTGAGCGTCTCATGTCAACAACTGATGTAAACAATTACCGGCACATCCATGACTATGACGAGATGGAGAGATTCCTTGGGAACTTCTTGGCTATTGCGAGAGCTCTCATCACACTCATATCGGCGTTGTCAGCGTCAGCTTCCTCGGGATAACAATGGATATCACATCACTGGATATAACGTAATGTAACGTTACAGCACTGTGATGAGACCAGCAGGTCGACAGTGACTTCAGAGATGGTGAGAGACGTGTTTCATTAAGATGCTTCATATATAAATCTATCTGACTTGACTATCTGTTATTGTTCAGGGCTAAAATGTTTTAGTGAAAGGGAACTTCAGTTTGTGAAGGAATACTGCATGCTGCGCGCCGTGTTAAAACCTGGCCAAAAATAACGGAGTAACGCACCGTTTGGTAACGGTAACTGAGTTACTGAATTTAAAAACTAACGCATTAGAGTATTAGTTACTGCCACTAATAACACGTTACTGCCCAACACTGGTCATGACACCTGTCAGAAACGTCCAGTTATTGTCCAGATCAGCCGTGTTTGCTCCTCGTGTGAAGGAGCTGTGTAACATCCTGATGTAAACTCCATCATGGAGGACGGCAGAAAGTTGAAATATTTCAGCTCTGAATGGCAGTGCTGCCTGCTGTTACTGTTGCCGCTATTCTCTGCTGGACTCACCTATTTTTTCCGTCCTGCTCTCGTCCACTAAAACGATACCCGATTCACTGTCTACAGTCTCTGTGATTCCATGTGAACGCATCATGAGTCAAAACTGGGTCTACATTACAGCCGTGCACCAAAGAGAGAGGATAATGTCATCTCAGAGCCTTACGAAGAAAAGTTCCTCCTCCTCCACGCCGCTGCATCACATCTGCAGCTTTCTGTGCCCAAGAGTAGCATGAAAGTCAAGAGCGCTCACTCCACAGCAAAATCTGCACAGCACACTGACCGGCAAAAAAAAAAAATATGTTTCAGTCGACTGAGAGGACTCCAACTGACGATTCAAATCTTGGGTTTCAAGTGGCAGGCTGAGAGCAAACAAAGTGATAACATGGAAGACAGAAACAGAGGAATGTTACAGCTACTACGGTTTTATTTTACATCATGAGGATCAGTGTTTATTTCGTTGACAGCTATTGCCGGTGCGGAGGCATAAAAAAGAACAAACACATTGTGGAAATCATCTCACACAGAGGTCCTGACCTCACTCTGAGAACTCTGGCCTGGACCTCCAACACAAGCCCAGAGTTTACTGATAGATTATTATCTCAATTTAAATGTCAGCTGTTGAGTCTGATGTGGAGGAGCAGAGCAGAGCAGAGAGAGGTGGCATGGCTGAGAGTAAAAAAGAGAAGTTAAATGAGTCAGACAGGAAGAGTGAGACAGATGAGTAAAGACAAGTCGCTCCACAGAAATGAAAAGGGCAAATAAGACCAGGACAGACAGACAGACAGACAGACACAAAGGTTTGGGTTGTCAGTAGTATCCAGAGGGCAGCTGAGATCAGCTCAGGTGCAGCAGCTCCATCATTCAGACTCTGTTCACGTCTGGTTCAGAAAAATAACCTGCAGCAGTGAACAGGATCAGGACACACCTTCAGCTCACAACATCATTCTGCTCCAATGCAGCAGCGCTCTTATTGTGGTAGTTTTACATCATCATCCTCACTGTGACCTCGTCACGTGTCCACGTTTGGTCATGGACTTTCCACGTCCACATATGACGTCCAAGGTACCCTGGGTGTGTTGGTTGTTGACGTTCTGGGACGCCGTGTCAACTTCAGCCTGTTACATGCATTGTCTGTTTTCAAAATACACTTCTGTTTTCACAGGAAATGTACAGCTTGCATACAGTCTCTTTCAAAATAAAAGCACTACGTCGGCACAACAACGGGCATAAGCACATACAGCCAGCAGCAGCAGCGACCCACCGTCTGACACCGGCACACCATGAGGACAGAAACAGAAGGCTCGGTGGGGACGGAGCAGCTGCTGCAGCAAGCCAACACGCCGTCTGCGGTCATTGTAACTTGACCAGCGGACTTCACTACAAGCTGATTGGCTGCTGAAACAGGTGACGTGCTTTAAAACCAGCCGCCGGCCATTTGACCAGCTGAGTGTCAGGTGACATCATCAGCTCAGACCGGCCAGTTCAAACCGCTGCTACAACGTTCTCAAACAGTTTTGTGTCGTCGTGAATCTTTGCTCTGAGCTGGACTTTAAGGGAACTGATGTTTGGGATGAAGGACTTCTTAAATACATTTTTAGTCACAAGAGAGACTCTACAGCGCCTCCTGGAGCTCACAAGCTCAAACTGGCTGAAGAGGATGGAAGCTGTCTTCCTCGTCCGTCTGTAAAGAGTTGGGTCGGGGGTTTTGTTGCTCATCAACTATTTTACTTTCTACTGTCAGGATCCCAGAGAGTTTATTCTTGGATGTAGAGTTTGGATCACTGTACCAGGCCAGGAGATGAAAAATTAAAACACTCTCAACCATAGATGCAATAAAAACAGAAGGACTGTCCTGATTGTAAACTGAAAGTTTCAAAAAATGTTCAAAAATGCAGTCCAAGCTGAAAAGTTTGAGGCACTCCAGGGTAATATTGATATATACTCTCAACCATAGTTTTGTTCACTAATTCTAATATTTGATGACTAAGGCGGAACTTAAACTTCTGCATTGAATCAGGGCCGAAGCTACATCTACGTCAATACAATTTATACAATGTAAAATGCCATAGGCTTGTGCTAATAACGTTAGCATGTTGTATTTGTGTATAAAACATGTTTAGTATAAGACAGTTGTTTTGTCAGTGAACCTTGTGAGCTGTAATGGAGCTGAACTGTGTAACGTTACCTTTGTTACATGTTGCTGTTGTCCCTGGCTTCATGTGAGCAGAGGAAAAGTCTGCTAGCTGCTAGGCTAATTTATACAATGTAAAATGCCATAGGCTTGTGCTAATAACGTTAGCATGTTGTATTTGTGGGGAAAATGTGTCCAGATAAAGACAAGTGTTTGTCTGTGAATGCTGCGAGTTATAGTGAAGCTGATTTGTGTTTGAAACTGTCTCTATTAAGCCATGTTTAATGTGTGTTTAATGTGTGTTTAATGTGTGTTTAATGTGTTTAATGTGTGTTTACTGTGTGTTTAATGTGTGTTTACTGTGTGTTTAATGTGTGTTTACTGTGTGTTTAACGTGTTTAATGTGTGTTTACTGTGTGTTTACTGTGTGTTTAATGTGTTTAATGTGTGTTTAATGTGTGTTTAATGTGTTTACTGTGTGTTTAATGTGTGTTTACTGTGTGTTTAACGTGTTTAATGTGTGTTTACTGTGTGTTTACTGTGTGTTTAATGTGTTTAATGTGTGTTTACTGTGTGTTTAATGTGTTTAATGTGTGTTTAATGTGTGTTTACTGTGTGTTTAATGTGTTTAATGTGTGTTTACTGTGTGTTTAACGTGTGTTTACTGTGTGTTTAATGTGTGTTTAATGTGTTTAATGTGTGTTTACTATGTGTTTAATGTGTGTTTAATGTGTGTTTACTGTGTGTTTACTGTGTGCTTAATGCGTGTTTAATGTGTGTTTAATGTGTATTTACTGTGTTTACTGTGTGCTTAATGCGTGTTTAATGTGTGTTTACTGTGTGTTTAATGTGTTTAATGTGTGTTTAATGTGTGTTTACTGTGTGCTTAATGCGTGTTTAATGTGTGTTTACTGTGTGTTTAATGTGTTTAATGCGTGTTTAATGTGTGTTTACTGTGTGTTTAATGTGTTTACTGTGTGTTTAACGTGTGTTTAATGTGTGTTTAATGTGTTTAATGTGTGTTTACTATGTGTTTAATGTGTGTTTAATGTGTGTTTACTGTGTGTTTACTGTGTGCTTAATGCGTGTTTACTGTGTGTTTACTGTGTGTTTAATGTGTTTAATGTGTGTTTAATGTGTGTTTAATGTGTTTAATGAGTGTTTAATGTGTTTAATGTGTGTTTAATGTGTGTTTACTGTGTGTTTAATGTGTTTAATGTGTGTTTACTGTGTGTTTAATGTGTGTTTACTGTGTGTTTAATGTGTTTACTGTGTGTTTAATGTGTGTTTAATGTGTTTAATGAGTGTTTAATGTGCTTAATGCGTGTTTAATGTGTGTTTAATATGTGTTTACTGTGTGTTTACTGTGTGTTTAATGTGTTTAATGTGTGTTTACTGTGTGTTTAATGTGTTTAATGTGTGTTTAATGTGTGTTTAATGTGTTTAATGTGTGTTTAATGTGTGTTTACTATGTGTTTAATGTGTGTTTAATGTGTGTTTACTGTGTGTTTAATGTGTTTAATGTGTGTTTACTGTGTGTTTAATGTGTGTTTACTGTGTGTTTAATGTGTTTAATGTGTGTTTACTGTGTGTTTACTGTGTGTTTAATGTGTTTAATGTGTGTTTACTGTGTGTTTAATGTGTTTAATGTGTGTTTAATGTGTGTTTACTGTGTGTTTACTGTGTGTTTAATGTGTTTAATGTGTGTTTACTGTGTGTTTAATGTGTTTAATGTGTGTTTATGTGTGTTTAATGTGTTTAATGTGTGTTTAATGTGTTTAATGTGTGTTTACTGTGTGCTTAATGCGTGTTTACTGTGTGTTTACTGTGTGTTTAATGTGTTTAATGTGTGTTTACTATGTGTTTAATGTGTGTTTAATGTGTGTTTACTGTGTGTTTACTGTGTGCTTAATGCGTGTTTAATGTGTGTTTAATGTGTATTTACTGTTTACTGTGTGTTTACTGTGTGTTTAATGTGTTTAATGTGTGTTTACTATGTGTTTAATGTGTGTTTAATGTGTGTTTACTGTGTGTTTACTGTGTGCTTAATGCGTGTTTAATGTGTGTTTACTGTGTGTTTAATGTGTTTAATGTGTGTTTACTGTGTGTTTAATGTGTTTAATGTGTGTTTACTGTGTGTTTACTGTGTGTTTAATGTGTTTAATGTGTGTTTACTGTGTGTTTAATGTGTTTAATGTGTGTTTAATGTGTGTTTACTGTGTGTTTAATGTGTGTTTACTGTGTGTTTAACGTGTGTTTACTGTGTGTTTAATGTGTGTTTAATGTGTTTAATGTGTGTTTACTATGTGTTTAATGTGTGTTTAATGTGTGTTTACTGTGTGTTTACTGTGTGCTTAATGCGTGTTTAATGTGTGTTTAATGTGTATTTACTGTGTTTACTGTGTGCTTAATGCGTGTTTAATGTGTGTTTACTGTGTGTTTAATGTGTTTAATGTGTGTTTAATGTGTGTTTACTGTGTGCTTAATGCGTGTTTAATGTGTGTTTACTGTGTGTTTAATGTGTTTAATGTGTGTTTACTGTGTGTTTAACGTGTGTTTAATGTGTGTTTAATGTGTTTAATGTGTGTTTACTATGTGTTTAATGTGTGTTTACTGTGTGTTTACTGTGTGCTTAATGCGTGTTTAATGTGTGTTTAATGTGTATTTACTGTGTTTACTGTGTGCTTAATGCGTGTTTACTGTGTGTTTACTGTGTGTTTAATGTGTTTAATGTGTGTTTACTGTGTGTTTAATGTGTTTAATGTGTGTTTAATGTGTTTAATGTGTGTTTAATGTGTGTTTACTATGTGTTTAATGTGTGTTTAATGTGTGTTTACTGTGTGTTTAATGTGTTTAATGTGTGTTTACTGTGTGTTTAATGTGTGTTTACTGTGTGTTTAATGTGTTTACTGTGTGCTTAATGCGTGTTTAATGTGTTTAATGTGTGTTTACTATGTGTTTAATGTGTGTTTAATGTGTGTTTACTGTGTGTTTACTGTGTGCTTAATGCGTGTTTAATGTGTGTTTACTGTGTGTTTACTGTGTGCTTAATGCGTGTTTAGTGTGTGTTTAATGTGTTTACTGTGTGCTTAATGCGTGTTTAATGTGTGTTTAATGTGTATTTACTGTGTTTACTGTGTGCTTAATGCGTGTTTAATGTGTGTTTACTGTGTACTTAATGCGTGTTTAGTGTGTGTTTACTGTGTGTTTAATGTGTATTTACTGTGTGTTTAATGTGTGTTTTACTGAGTGTTTAATGTGTGTTTATTGTGTGCTTAATGCGTGTTTACTGTGTGTTTACTGTGTGCTTAATGCATGTTTACTGTGTGTTTACTGTGTGTTTAATGCGTGTTTTGAATCAACTAAACTTTACAGCACTTCACAGAAACTTCTGTTGCCATCTAGTGTTTCGGGGGTGTAACTGCAGAGTGACACAGACACACCAATATATATACACATAAATGCTCACAGTGTCGTAGGTGTCATGTGTAGGTTCTGCCGCACAGTATAAATCCTGCCTAACATCAGTCGGGGCTGCAGCCAGATGTTCCTCCCTCTAATAACGAGGTAAACTGGGGTTAAATGAGTAACGTGTCTGAGTCTCTGCTGTGATGAGGATGTTTCACCTCCCCGAAAGCTCCTGAAGTATTAAGACTAAAATCAAAGGAGGAGATTCAGAGGGATGAGAGCTGCAGACCGGCTCGATGGGACTCTGTGGGAAGGAGCAAAGCATGACTCAGCAGAAAAACACTTGTTGCTGCACTTGTTGATAAAAAACCACTGTGAGAGCCGTCCTGAGTTTCCAAACATCAGGCTGGAAACACATTTTGGGATCCGGCGGCACTGCTGGGCACTAAAACCAAATCTGAGAGAGCATCGTTAACAGATTTTAAAATCTCAGAACGAAACTAAAACCTGTTTAATATGCAGCACAATGGAGTTTTGATCTTGAAGACGCAGAGCGAGTCTTCAGCCGTCACTGAGGGCGCTGAGGTCATGACTCCTGAGGGAGGAGTTCATATTTTACAATCAAAAACTTTTGTTTTTTTCAGGATGGTTCAGGATTTTGGCTCCGTATATTTAAATGTGGCTTTTTTTATGCAGCCAGAAACCACATTCAGATGGAAGCATGGATCCATCCTGCCTTGTATCAACGCTTCAGGCTGCTGCTGCTGGTGTAATGGTGTGGGGGAGATTTTCTTAGTACCAACTGAGCATGGTTTAAACACCACAGCCTACCTGAGTATTGTTGCTGAGCGTGTCCATCCCTTTATGACCACAGTGTACCCATCTTCTGATGGCTACTTCCAGCAGGATAACGCACCATGTCACAAAGCTCACATCATCTCAAACATGACAATGAGTTCACTGTACTCCAATGGCCTCCACAGTCACCAGATCTCAGTCCAATAGAGCACCTTTGGGATGTGCTGGAACGGGAGATTCTCATCATGGATCAACTGTGTGATGTCATCATGTCAATATGGACCAACATCTCTGAGGAATGTTTCCAGCACCTTGTTGAGTCTGTGACACCAAGAATTAAACAGGGGGTCCAACCTGGTACCAACAAGGTGTACCTAATAAAGTGGCCTTTGACTGCATTCTGCCTATAAATGCAAAACAGTTGTAGAAATGTGTAGATTTATAATATAGTTAATAAATCTTGCAGAAAATGTAAGTAAGCAGCAAACTGTGAAAAATCTGAATGATGAAAACGTTTTCTTTTCCATCTCCATCAGCTCAGCGTCTGCTCACACACTTACAGGACACCTTTAAATAGCTCCATCACATTAAGGCAGCTGCTCATGTCTTTATGTGTACACATTTAATTCAGGTGTAATGAAGCCGGCTGGTAAATTCAGCGTTTCGGGGGCAGAATAAAAACAAGGTCAGCACATTGTTCTGTAAACCTGCTGTAGAGCGCTGAACGCTCCCCGGAGCCACAGTCCATTTAGTGCTGAGCTCCCTCTGGTCTGCGTCCATTTACTCCTGCTGTCTGCTCTTTTAAAGCCAGCCTCCATTTACTGCTATTTCCCCTAAATCCCATCTCTGCTGAACGGAGTCAGGACGGTGGAAGAATGGAGCAGTGACCCATGATGGTGACTACAGTGGACGGCAGGCTCCGCCTTCACCAACAGACCAAAGATTCATGACGAGATGGAACTGTTTCAGAACGAAAAGTGTCAGCGGTGTGAACTGGCCAGTCTGAGCTCGCCTCAAGCCTGCTGGTGATGTCACCTGACACTCAGCTGGTCAAATGGCCGGCGGCTGGTTTTAAAGCACGTCACCTGTTTCAACAGCCAATCAGCTTGTAGTGAAGTGACTGTCTCACACACGTGCACGAGGAGAACATTCAGAGTTTTACAAGCAGCGTCTATATCCCTAAAATCTGACCTTAGACATGACATAATAACATGGAGGCTCTGTCTGTTGAACCAAGAAGACAAACTCTTTGTTGCGTCCCGCTCTGTCAGTGGCAGCACGTTACGCTGCGTTCACACGACCAGCGACACAGCAACAGGCTACCATTCACTTTCAATGGAATCCGTTGACATGACGCAGCTAACAAGCGTGACGTGCTACAAACCAAAGTTGAACTGACCTCAACTTTTTCAAGATTTTCCCTCAAAGCGTTCTTGAGAGATCACGTTCAGGAGAATGAGACAGAGAATGAGACAGACAAGGTCACAGTGACCTTTATCCACCAAAACCTGCTCACTTCATCGCTGAGTCCAAGTTGACATTTGTGCCAAATCTGAAGACATCCCCTCGAGGACTTCTTGTGATACCGTGTTTACATGGATGGGACGGACCGTAATTTAGTCACGTCAAACACCAAGCCAACTGAGCAGCTGGAGCAGCTTGTACCAAAGAGAAATGTCGTGCCCGCCGTTTGGACACATTTTGGCTTTCGTGAAGATGACGCTGAACAGAAAGAAATCAAATGTCAACACTGCAGAAAAACTGTTTGAGCGACCAAAGGTGACGTCAGCGATCTGTTCCAGCACCTGGAGAACAATCCCATTACTGAATGTGAACAGTGCACGACTCAAAAAAGATAAGAGAGACCGACGAGCACCTCCACAGAGCAGCTCGTAGAAACACAAGTATTTACAGAGGATAGATAATATTCAAAATACCTAAATATTAAACGAATAACTTTAACAGTTCATCTGTGTCTTTCCTTCAGTTATTTTAAATCACAAAGATCTGCACTCCTATATTAAAAAACAGTTTCAATAGTACGAGGGCAAAAACCAAAAATAAATAATCATTCATTAATCGTAATCGAGGTAAAATGTTTAATCACTCCTGATGCTGATTTGAGGTCACGTGGCCTCGCCCTGCGCTGAGGCGTAACACCTGGTACGCAGGGTCACATTCGTTACCTCCATCTCCATCTGCAAAATTGCATCGAACCTCAGAAACAGACGGTCAGAGAGAATTTCTTATCTTGTGTAGCCTGAGATATTTCACAATCTCTTTGATCCAGTGAGAATGTGTCGGTGGGAGAAAGTCTCTCCACCTGAACAGCAAACGGCCAGCGTGCTGCACACATGATTACTGAGATGCACACACTGTGGTGAAACGCCAAACAGAGCAATGAAACAGGACGGACGTATCGGCTCCTCTAGACATTTGAAAAGAGACACCTGTGTCTAGTTTAAGATGAGAAAATCCTTCGTGAGGACACAAACAGTGCAGATCAATGCAGGAGGTAAAAAGCTAAATAATAAGAAGAGAGTCTGAACAGAAAGTGCACGACAACAGTTAAAGACATAATAAGAAGCTACAGTGACGGCTGCTTTGAGTTTGTTTGGACCACTGGAGAAAGACTCTCAAACTAACTCATGAAGACACTGATGCACCGTCAGCCCACAGTTTAACTTTCATCCAGCAGATACGTCACAGTCTGAGTCAATAGCTTCTCTCTTTCAGCTCTGGTTTTGGTCTCCACCAACTGCTGAGGGAAATATCTGCCTCCTTAGCAGCTACATGCTGCGCTGTGCTCGCAGCTCGTCTCTGAGTGTGTCTGAGTGCTGTTTGCTGCAGAGCAGGTGCTGAACGCTGAGGTTATCAGACTGAAACAGACAGGAAGTGACTACAATATGACATATTTGACAAATCACAGGCTCAGTCGAGCTGCAGAGTTGCTGTTAATTATCTTCAGGGTCGACACTGTGAGCAGCACTTTCTGAAAGTCATTTGATTCAGACTAATATAAAGAATAAACCCAGAAAGGTCACAGAGGAACATTTGGCTGAATGACTTCACCAAACTCTGGCAGCCCAGAGCCATCGCTTAAAATGCAGCCTTAGCTCACGGAGGGTCTGTGGCTCCATGATAAGAATAAAAAATACATTTTCATGTCCTTGACATTTAAAAAACATCACGTCAGATTGTAGGACTTCTTTGTGTCTGAACTTACAGGCGTAGGTCATGGCGAAGCTGCTCCCCGTGTCCACCATGTCGACCTGTGGCACCAGTTTGGGGACGTCCTGGTGCTGCGCCAGGGCGAAGCGAAACACCTCGTACTCATGGGAGCCGGTGGGGAAAAGGCCTCCTGTTTCACAGAGATAAACAGTGAGAATTATTTATTATGAAACACAGAGGGAGGAGACGGAGCTGTTTACAGCAGCTAACTCTTCACCTTCACTTTGGAAACAGAGATAATTCAGTCCAGTCACCAGAAGAAAATGCTGGCAGCGAGTGTGTCTGCAAACCACAAATACGTCACAGTCGGAGGTTTCTAAAGCTGAAAACCATTGTTTGAGACTAACAAACAACAGTTTGTGATCCAGCGAGTCACTACATGGGTGTTTGTAAGCGTCCCATCCCTGTTTATCCAGCAGCCTTAAAGGCACCACACATGGGTGTCTTTTAGTGACCAGTGGCTGTTCTTAACGACCCATCACCATTTTTCCAGCAGCTTTATAGGCACATAAGGTTGGTGTTCTTGTTTAGAAAACTTTGGCTGTTTTCCAGCAACTTTATACACATCAGACGTGAGTGTTTTTACGCAAGATGAGAAAGTTTTTCCAGCAGATTATTAGGCACCAGACACGGGAGTTTTTAGTGGCCTGTGGCTGTTTTTCTCACAGCTTTATAGGCATCAAATGAGAGTTGTTTCTTGGCAACCCATTGGTGTTTATCCAGCAGCTTTTTAGCCTCTAAATATGGGTGTTTTAAACAACCCCTCACTGTTTTTGCAGCGGCTTTACAGGCACCAAACGTGGTTGTCTTTTAGCGACCGGTAGCTATTTTCAAGCGGATTTTTACACATCAGACGTGAGTGTTTTTTTAGCGACCAGTGGCTGTTTTTCCAGCAGCTTTTGAGGCAACAACTTGCTGCTGTTATTCTGGTGGCTTGTCAGGCGCTATACATAAGTTTAACAATCCGTCGCTATTTTATAGGCACCAAACGTGGGTGCTCTCTGGTGACCCATGGCTGTTTTTCCACCAGAGATAGTTTCATGAAAAGTGGACAGAAACTTCGCTGCCTTTCCAGCTGAGACATAAAGAGCAGGTATTCGAAGCCAATCCATCTTTTCCTAACCATAAACAGGTGGTGTTTGTGCCTAAACCTAGTCACGAATAAACCACAGCGCTGTTGAAAGTTAAAGAAACCTAAGTTTTAATGTATCAACTACGTGATAATGTACAGGTTAACAGAAATGTGTGATGCCAACATTATACATGTACATGTAATAAAGCTGAACTGAACTTATTTCAGGTGACTGTGCTGGATAAGTGACGTGTGCAGCTAAACATACGACCTACAGGTCTAACTAACCTGCTGAAGCTCTCATTTTGCTGTTTTGGTTTGTTTTTAAGCGTGTTGCTGTGTTTCCTGCCGTGTCACCACCTCATGCATAAACACAAGACTCATTTATAAAACCACGGCTCCACAGGCTGGTGGCCGAAAACTCCACAACTTTTGATCAAAGTTACATCTTCCAGGAGAAGAGACGGCGGCTGACATCACAAACTGAGTTCACCGCCGCCACTAAAAATAATACCGTCTGCGTTTTGCAGTAATTGCTGTTAAAAGCCTCTTTTCTCAGCTCTCATTCACTCCACTTTTCGCTCCACTCACACTCTCAACATGATGGTTTTTAGGGTCACGGTGAAATGATCTGAACACTTAAACTCTGACTGATTGCCCCTCTTGTCTTCTCTGTGTGCTGAAGTACGAGGAGGTGTTTTTATTCCATGTGTTTACAGCTTCTAAATTTACATGTTGAAGTTTAGTTTTTGTTCAGACGCTGTCACAAAGACTAAAACAGCATTTTGTCCCTGAAATAAACTGAAACCTTCACCTCTGGTTATCTCTCATTTTCTCTGCTAGAGCTGAAACAATTAGTCAGTTAATTTATTAGATCCACAGACAACTCATCAGCATCTATTTTAATAACTTAATAATAGTTTGTCTTTATTCTCTGGTTTCAGTTTCTCAGCTGTGAGAATTTGCTGCTTGTTCTTGTCTTACTGTTGGTCGGACAAGACAAAACATTTTTCACTGTTTTCTGATGTTTCATTCACCAAACAGCTGATCCTCAAAATAATCCAGAATATAACCTGTGATAAAAAAAAAATTACATAAAAAACAATAGTTCATTAGTGAAGCCTTTTAATCATTAGTGAGTAAACTTGAAGGAATAATTTATGATTTATTATTTACCTGCTTTTACCTCTGTACTTTCCCCTGTAAAAATATAATTAACAATTTATTATTATCATTATTAATTTACTCATTCATTATTATTAATATCATTATCATTATACTTTTATTTCTTACTGTTGTTATTTTTTACCTCTATACTTTTCTCTGTAAAAAAATAATTAATAAAAAAGATTATAATAATTTATTTATTATTTATTTGTACCTCTGTACTTCCCTCTGAAAAAATTCTTAAGAATATTTTCATTATTATTATTATTAATATTAATATTTTATTTAACTATTTATTTATTTACTATTTTTACCTCTGTACTTTCCTCTGTAAGAAAAATAGTCATTGACAAAAAAACTTCGTGTTTCCCTCTGAGGTGTAGTGGAGTACAAGTACAAAGTTACTTAATGTAACTGCTGTTAGATTATTACACAGCTTCTTTTTTAACTTGTTAATAAATAGTAAAAGTAGTGATTTTGTTTTTACTACAATCAACACAAACATGATCAGATCTGTCAGTAAAATCACACACGAGCTGCAGCTTCATGTAAACACAGTGACACCTGAGGACAGGTGATGACGCGGCCTCTCTACTGACCGGAAGTGAGCGGGACACGGTGCTAAGAGCTAACATAGCTGCTAGCTAACACACACGAGCGTCTAATCTCGGTCAAAGAGTGAAAACACGCTGTAATGTCACTTTATATTAAACACAATGTGCTGACAGACCTTGAGCCTCCATCAGCGGGCGATGAACATACACAAAACACGACTTTTGCTCCGTTTACAGGAAACACTTTCACACAGCTCACCTGTCACTGCTTCCGGCATGACGCCTTCAAAATAAGAGCCCGTCAATTAAAGGAATAAATATGAAAAACAACAAATTACTCGAGAACAACAGACTTCAGTTTAATATGATTCAATTTTAACTAAAGTAAAAGTACTAATACCACAGTTAAAGGAAAATGTGCCTGAAGTACTAAAAGTAAAAATACTTAATGTATAATAAAATAAAATAACATTAAATTTAAAAAGTGATGCTTAGACTGTTATTTTATATAAATAATTCTTTACTATGTTGTATGTAACTGAAACTAATAATTATTTCCATCATGGATTCATCTGCTGATTATTTTCTTCAAGAGAAAAAAATACTTGCATATAATAGACTATATTCAATATAATTACAGTTTAACTTTAAGTAAAAGTACTGATACTTTCAAAAACTCTGTTACAAGTAAAAGTCCTGTAATGAGAGTCTGACTAAAGTAAAATCAGGAGACTGTGATCATAAACATGTGCTTAAAGTATTCAAAGTAAAACTGAACGCTGTGACTGTTACACTTCTTCTTCTCCTCCCTTCAGGGTCGCCACAGCGCCTCATCTCACCCTTTCTCCTGCCTCCTCTACTGTGACTGTCACACTATGTTATATAAATAAGTCTTTACTATTTGTATGAAACTGAAACATATGATTATTTCTGTTATGGATTACTCTGCTGATTATTTTCTTCATTAAAAAAAGAGAAAAAATTACTCGGGTATAATTGAAGATGTTCAGTATGATCACAGTTTAACTTGAGTAAAAGTACTTAAACCACAGTTTAAAAAATACTCTGTTACAAGTAAAAGTCAGTCGCCTATAATCAGAAACGTGTGCTTGAGAGAGGACGAACACCAGACTACACTGTATCTCAGTTAAAGGAGTGAGTTTATGGAGCAGATGTTGTGAAGAACTGAAAACATGGAGAACATCACGAAGGGAAAAGTTTAAAAATAATGTCTCGGTCAAATCTGAAAATAAATTCGTACAAGAAGAGAAACCTAAAGTGTGTCCGTTGCTTTCTGAAAGTTGTTTTTCTTTTTTTTTTGTTGCTATGTTGTCTTGTTTACCTGTTTTGGTTTGTTTTGTTGTTGATTATTAAACATGACGTGCTGTTAAACAGATCAGTGTTATAAGCTGTGGCTTTTTAAAGTTATGACTTTATTGTAATGTTTTGCACTAGGCTATTTAAGAATCCGTCATTTTCTGTGAGAAGCTGTGACTTCATTAACGTGAATTTGTGGATGAATACATGATGTTCTTATTTCTATTTGCAGAACGAAATAAATTCTAAATAAACTCATGTTGCGGAGAAACCTTCATCTTCAGCCTGGAAACTAGAGCAGCCATAAAATCTACAATACTTCCCTCTGAAATGTGGTGGAGTTAGCATGAAGGGGAAATACTCAAGTAAAAGTACTTAGTTACATCCCAGCGCTGCTTGTTGAAACACTGATGAAGAGGAATTTAACAAAGGTCACAGGAGCAGATGAAGCAGAGTCAGCTTCACCCACTGAAAGCTGCTCACAGTGTAACATTACAGGAATATTATTAGACTTGTATCTGATTTATTCATCCAGGCTGGAAGCGTTCCATCTGCTCCGACAGAAGGTCTCACTGACTTTAACAAACACACAGAGAACCAGCGTCAGTGGTTCTTAGCGCTGAGGTTGGCGGCCACTCGGTCAGTATGCAGGTCAGATGCTCACAGGCTGCAGGAGGCATTTAAATGCAGGTTAGTTCAACTTGCTGCCACATCAGCACCAAACCTGAGCGTAAACTCTGGGCCACTGGTCCAATGAATCACATTATGGGTTCATTTTGGGAGAGTCACACGCTCTGCAGCCCACAGCTGATCCACACTGAACGTGACCAAAGCAGTCGAGGTTCAAATGGGAATGAAAGAGCAGCAGAGAGGATTCATCACGAGCACAAATGTCACAGTGAAAGAAGTTTGTGGAGAGAGACGCTCTCAGATTATTGATCCTGAAGACAGGAAACAAACCTGAGAGTTTACGAGATTATAAATGACTCAGGTTGAGCTGAATACTCAGATTAAATGAGTATCCAGCTCAGATAATGTGCTTCTTATGAATACGAGTGCCGTATGAGTAAAATGTGTCGGTGATGAAGAAGAATCTGTGCAGCTGCCTTTAATCTCTCACTGTGAAGAGTTTTCTAATAAATGCAGCAACCTCTGATCAATTTCAGGCTTAAAATAATAATTTCAGATTAGGACACACCCACTTCCAACTTAAACCCCACCCATGTCTGAGCCTGTCCCAGCTGACACTGGGTGAGAGGCAGGGTTCACCCTGGACAGGTCACCAGACTATCACAGGGCTGACACATAGAGACAGACAACCATTCACACTCACATTCACACCTACGGACAATTTAGAGTCACCAATTAACCCTTTACTGTCAGTAAACAGAGTGATGTTTGTTGGTGGGCGGGGCTTAGCTGGAGGCAAAACAGTTCTCCACAGACATTAGCTAGCGCTAGCTAACAAGTTGTGTTGTCTTGTTTTAGACGATGGAGGAAGATGATGTGAGTGGTGCGTTCAGAAACACTCATTGTGAGTGTGGGAGCGCACTCTGACACAAACTGGAGCGTTGATAAATTTGGAGCGCTGTCTGAATGTAGCGTTGGGTTATCCAGAGCAGCGCACTCTCAGAGTGGCAGAGCGCACTCTGGACACTGTCACATGTGAGCATTTTTGATGATGGCCTCCGTCCAGTCCTTTGGTCTTATCACATTTAACCATAGTTGTCTTTGTTTTTGTTGACGGGCAGTGGCGGCTGGTTTTGAGCCATGACTCCTTCTATTCTGGCTCCCAATAACACAACAAGACAAACACATTTTAACACTCCTATGGAGCCTACAGCCCTGTGGGGGAGAGGCAGAGACAGTGCAGGTAGAGCAGTTGCACTGAGGCCTGTGAGGTGGGGGGGCCCTGAGAGACCATGATTGCCACCTTGGAAATCTGCCGGTGTTCAAAGAACTTATTAAATTTTATTATTAAATTAAAAACGGTGCAATTTGTCATATCTGTCCCGAAGAAGGAAAACCATCTCTGTCATGTTAATATTTTCTTTTCTTAGAACCAACATAAGACACATCAAACAGCTGCTGCATTAATAATCTATCAATACATTAGATAATATGACCTACTGTATATGTAACCTTTTAACAGGTGATTCAGTGTTTCAGTTTTACTGACAGACAGTCAGAAAGCTCTCAGCAGAAAACAGATGTCAACAGACGCGTCCACGGTCGAGGACTGGATTTATTTTATATATTTTATTGTTGGGTTGTTGTGATGAAAAACTTACATTTATTTTGAGGATGGTAAAGAGAGAAGTTTAAAAACTGTTGATGATCATGTGTCCTCAGTGACATCTGACTTTAACACACCTCCCCCCAAACATTATGTTGAGCTACTTCAGTGTTTCCTGTTCATGGTTTAGTTGTGATTGTACAAGTCGTTCTCTTCAGGAGCTCCTGAACGCAGCTTGACAGGATCAGGACGACTCTGCCTTCAGCTCCTCTTCTTCAGACCACGACAGCATTCAGTGTCTCAATGGTGTTTGCACTCTGGGCCCTGAGTTGAGCTGCCACAACAGAACATGTGTCGAGGTACAAGAAATAATTAATTTGATATGTTGTACCTGTTGTTACTGCTTTGTTTTTATTTTTTACTATTTACACATTAATCTATTCTAAGCTTATTTCTTCCTGCCTTATATATATATATTTTCACCAACAATCACCAATAACACTTTATTATTTTATCTTCAAAGAAGAAAGGAAAAAAACAAACAAAAACAGTAAAATAAAATGAAATGAAAAAAAGATCATTACTGTACATAAATGTGTATAAAATATGATTTACAGAGAAGTCCCTCTGTGGAGGAACTGGTATCTACTGCAGAATGGAGAGTACTCTGCTCTTTTATTTAAAGTAACAGTAGTGAAACAAAGAGTAGAAATACTTCATCACAAGTAAAAGACAGACATCAAAATCTGATCTCAGTAAAAGTACATTAATATATTCATCATGATGATTCACTCATTATGACTCATTTCATATATGATATAATTAGATTATAATCACTGAGGCACGAGTGTGTTCATTACTTTAATGTTGCAGCTCGTGAATTTTCCCCAGTGTTCAATAATATTTTAATTATACATCATATTTATATTTTCATTCTGAATCTGAATCTGAGTACTATAATGCACAGTATCTGAGTAAATGTACTTAGTTACTTCCCACCTCTGAGCCTACAGCCTACGTCTATGTGTCGCTGAGGCCGAACAGTGAAACATGTTCTGGATAAGTGTCACAGTGACGTCAGTCGGCAGAGCTGCAGGACGATATCAGAGAAATTATTTATAAAAGGAGTCCAGGCTTCACGCTACACGTCCCCACAGCCTCACAGCCTCACGTCCCTACAGCCTCACAGCCTCACGTCTCCACAGCCTCACAGCCTCACAGCCTCACGTCCCTACAGCCTCACAGCCTCACGTCTCCACAGCCTCACAGCCTCACAGCCTCACGTCCCCACAGCCTCACGTCCCCACAGCCTCACAGCCTCACGTCCCCACAGCCTCACAGCCTCACGTCCCCACAGCCTCACAGCCTCACGTCCCCACAGCCTCACGTCCCCACAGCCTCACAGCCTCACGTCCCCACAGCCTCACAGCCTCACGTCCCCACAGCCTCACGTCCCCACAGCCTCACGTCTCCACAGCCTCACAGCCTCACAGCCTCACGTCCCCACAGCCTCACAGCCTCACGTCCCCACAGCCTCATGTCCTCACAGCCGTACAGCCTCACGTCCCCACAGCCTCACGTCCCCACAGCCTCATGTCCTCACAGCCGCACAGCCTCACGTCCTCACAGCCTCATGTCCCCACAGCCTCACGTCCCCACAGTCTCACATCCCCACAGTCTCACATCCCCACAGCCTCATGTCCCCACAGCCTCACAGCCTCACGTCCTCACAGCCTCACGTCCCCACAGTCTCACGTCCCCACAGCCTCATGTCCCCACAGCCTCACAGTCTCATGTCCTCACAGCCTCACATCCCCACAGCCTCACAGCCTCACAGCCTCACGTCCCCACAGCCTCACGTCTCCACAGCCTCATGTCCCTACAGCCTCATGTCCTCGCAGCCTCACGTCCCCACAGCCTCACAGCCTCACAGCCTCACGTCCCCACAGCCTCACGTCTCCACAGCCTCATGTCCCTACAGCCTCACATCCCCACAGCCTCATGTCCTCACAGCCTCACGTCCCCACAGCCTCATGTCCTCACAGCCTCACATCCCCACAGCCTCATGTCCTCACAGCCTCACAGCCTCATGTCCTCACAGCCTCATGTCCCCACAGCCTCATGTCCCCACAGCCTCACGTCCCCACAGCCTCATGTCCTCACAGCCCCACAGCCTCATGTCCTCACAGCCTCACAGCCTCATGTCCTCACAGCCTCACAGTCCTCACAGCCTCATGTCCTCACAGCCTCATGTCCCCACAGCCTCACGTCCCCACAGCCTCATGTCCTCACAGCCCCACAGCCTCATGTCCTCACAGCCTCACGTCCTCACAGCCTCACGTCCCCACAGCCTCATGTCCTCACAGCCTCACGTCTCCACAGCCTCATGTCCTCACAGCCTCACGTCCCCACAGCCTCATGTCCCCACAGCCGCACGTCCCCACAGCCTCACAGCCTCACAGCCTCATGTCCCCACAGCCTCACAGCCTCACAGCCTCACGTCCCCACAGCCTCACGTCTCCACAGCCTCATGTCCTCACAGCCTCACGTCTCCACAGCCTCATGTCCCTACAGCCTCACGTCCCCACAGCCTCATGTCCTCACAGCCTCACATCCCCACAGCCTCATGTCCCCACAGCCTCACGTCCCCACAGCCTCATGTCCTCACAGCCCCACAGCCTCATGTCCTCACAGCCCCACAGCCTCATGTCCTCACAGCCCCACAGCCTCATGTCCTCACAGCCTCACAGTCCTCACAGCCTCATGTCCTCACAGCCCCACAGCCTCATGTCCTCACAGCCCCACAGCCTCATGTCCTCACAGCCCCACAGCCTCATGTCCTCACAGCCTCACAGTCCCACAGTCACCAGCACAGGAAGCTTTCAACACAGTCAAGTGAGATTATTACGGAGATTTATGACCACACGCGCCACAGAGTTCCTTCATATTACAGGAAGACTGTAAATAACAAACACATCCGCTCAGCTGGTGGAGACACTGCAGAGATTATTGACTGATCAGAAGAAAATGAACCTGCAGCTCTGCTGATTATTGATAAATCAATACAGCAACTTCTCAAATTTGATTTGTTGTTTTCTTTGTCACATGACTCCAGTTTGAGCCTCTTTACATCGGCTCCCAGTTTGTGTTGGAACAGATTTCAGGATCTCTCTGATCACTCTTAAGGCTCCTCACGGTCTCTCTATCTGCGTCCTCTTTGTACCGTCCACACCAGGACGTACTTTGAGGTCCTCGGGCAGCAGAGGTCGTCTGTTTGTTCCAGAGGCTGAAAAGTAAAGGGGACAGAGTGTTTGCTGTCGGGGCCCCGGGGCCCTCAGGTCAGACGAGTCAGTGATGTCTTTAAGTCCCTTCTTAGAACAGACTGTTATCTGAGAGCGTTTCCTGATTTGACCTCAGTTTGAAGTTAAACTCTTTTGTTTAAATTAAGTGTTTTTATCAGTTCCTCTAAAAGTTGTTTTCATGTCGAGTCTGTTTTAATCATTGACATGTAAAGCACTTTGTAACTCCGTTTTAAAAAGTGTTTTATAAATAATAATAATAATAATAATAATAATAATAATATATTTTATTATTATTATTATTATTAATATTATTATTATTTATGACAGTCGGTTATCTTCAGGACTGTCAGTGGGACGAAACGAGCACATTAAAGATGTCAGCTTGAGCTCTGAGAAACTGTGAACGTCATTTTTGTAACTTTGTTTTACTAATCGATTAATCAAGAAAATGAGTGACTGATTAATCAATAATGAAAATGACGTTATGTAAAATAAGTCATTATATTCACGACAGATAAAAGGAGAACAAACACTGAAGCTAACAAGAGGATTTTAACAGTACGGTGGGCGATATGGCCCTAAAATGATATCAGGGTATATATTTTTTTCCGCTAACGATATTTTTGACGATCTGACAAATTAATAAGTTTTTTTTTTTTTTTAATTACTAATCACGTATAAGTCTCTAAAAGAGTCTGTTTCAGTGAAACATTCAGGACGCCACAGTTTGTTCTTCACTACTGCAGCTGCTCCTCTTTCTGTAAACACCTTCAGCCAGGCTTGTTGTTGCCATGGGTAACACTATGACGTCAATACGTCAACAAGTCCGAAAATCGCGAATATCACCACATTAATTTTTCATATCATATTAAAAGTTATTCGGCATTATGGTGACGGCTCTATCTAACAGTAACTGATGGTTTTATTAATCTGCACCAATAATATCTATAATATCAGTATATGACTCTGTGCATGCTGCTGATCTCTGTAGTATCACCTCAGGTGGAAAACAGCTACAGTTTTATGGCACCTGAACTTCTGCGTCATTTTAATATTGTGTTTATTATTGTATATATATTACAGGATGTTGCAGGAAGTCAGAAACACAAACACTAAGTCATCAGATATATAATATAATACATGAACACTAACTGACTGTAAGTCACAGAGGGAGTCCCGGCCACAGGCATTATTACAGGAGCCGTGAGTGGGCACACACACACACACACACACACACACACACACACACACGCACACACATAGATATGATTTATGATATCAAACAAAACAGATATATTAATATTACAGGATTATTATGAGAGGCAGCGGCGGGAATGTTGTCACCTAGTGACGGTGGTGTTGGAGCATCAGGCTGCCAAAAATCATTATAAGTCAAAATATGATCTGAAAAATGAACAATAAATGAACAGCTGATGAACAGCTGATGAACAGCTGATGTGCTGGGGAAAGTGTTTATCACCGGAGTTAGAGAGCTGCACGCGGTGCGTCATTAAATGGATGCACGAGCTCGTAAATGAACGAGCAAGCGGCTGGTTAGAGAGGTAAGAGCACAGCCTGCAGTGTGACATACACACACACACACACACACACACACACACACACACAAGGTAATGAGGTCCAGTCGGGTCGGTCCCGGAGCGCCCCCGGGTGCAGGCGCCCCGCCGCTCACTCACCTATGTTGATGTTACTTGGGAAACTTGTGCCGCTGCAGAGCCCGAGCAGCAGCAGCAGCAGCAGCAGCGGCGGCAGCACCGAGAAGCTCTGCGGCCGCATGGTTCCTCCGGGAGACGCGGAACAACCGGCGTAATCCCATTCACAGCGGGGCCGGCACAGATCCACCGCAGCCCGGGCACAGACTCACACATCCACCGGCAGTCCGCTCCGGTCCTCTGTGTCCGTGTCTCTGTGAGCCTCCGTCTCACCAAACATCCAGAGCTGAGCGCTGAGCTCTGCTGCCGCGTCGACTCTGACTGTCAGAGTGTGTGTTCACTGCTCTTCTACACAACTACACCCTCCCTCACCCTCCTCATCCTCTCTCTTCCTCTCACACACACTCCCTCTCTTTTTACTTCCAGAAAGCTGTTAACACAGATCATCACGCACACATACACTCACCTTCCACTGATCAGGTAGACCTACACCTGTTCAACTGCTTATCAATGCCAATCAGGTGTCAGCAGCTCATTAACATTTAGTCATGTAGACATGGTGAAGACGAGCTGCTGAAGTTCAATCGGAGCATCAGAATGATGAAGAAAGGTGATTGAAGTGACTTTGAACGTGGCATGGTTGTTGGTGCCAGACGGGCTGGTCTGAGTATTTACTGGGATTTTCAGCACAACCATCTCTAGGGTTTACAGAGGATGGTCCCAAAAAGAGCAAATATCCAGTGAGCCAAAATGCCTTGTTGATGCCAGAGGTCAGAGGAGAATGGCCAGACTGGTTCAAGATGATAGAAAGGCAACAGGAAGTCAAATAAGCACTGGTTCCAACCAAGGTGTGCAGAAGAGCATCTCTGAAGCAACAACACCTTGTCCTACCTTGAAGCAGATGGGCAAGACGAGACACAATACGATAAGATATGATACGAAATGATACAATAAGATACGACGAGGCGATATGAGGTGAGATGGGACGAGACAGGATGCGACACGGTGCGGCACCATAGTTCTTTATTCATCAGGGGAAATTTGCATTTCGCAGCACCAAGTGTCACAGAGCGCTAACAAGCGTAAAAACCACAAACTAATATAATAAGTACGTGTCAGTTAAAAATGCAAATCAGTTTAATAAATAAATAAATCTCAGTAAGAAAACAGTGAAAACCCAGAGCAGCTAAAATAAGAGAGCAGTAAAGAAACGGACTGACCGCGATGTCCTCGTCTCCTCACTGCAGCAACAGCTCGTTAAAACACGACCACGTTTGGAGGCTAAGAAGCTGCTGAAAACACATCGATGATGACTCACTAAAAAAAACAAACTGTTTTTGTTATTTGTTGGTGTTGATCAGTCGTCTGCAGCTTGGCAGGCTTCTCACTATCTGCTGACCCGTTGGAGGGGCCCGACCCCCATGTTGGGAACCACTAGACTAAACCAGCTGACTATATGTAAAGTAGTTTAAGTGGCTCCACGTGGAGCAGCTCCAACACTGATGCTCCAGTGTTAACTATCTAATGACGTCACAGAGGATCAGATATCAGACACACAGCGTGTGTGAAGCCAAAATTACTTCTGTACTTGTACTACATTACATGAAGTGTCCTCTCTGAGGATGTTTCTTCATCAAACTAACATCTTGAGTCTTGGCCTCTCTGAGGATTCACGTTGGTTTGAGTTTCTTATAGTTCTGGGAAATATTAGCGACCTGCCTCCTGTGTATCCAGTAAAATTCTGCTGTGTATCAAAACAAAAATCGTATATATTTGTACAAAATAAACGTGATCCTTCTCACTGGGATATTTCTAATAAAAAACAGATTTGAACACAGTAATCTGTTTTTATCTAGAAAAGACTTTAATGCCCGACAACAGCACAGATTTTAATCCGCAGTGAGAGCTGAGTACACACGGTGGTATCACTGTGATATCATAGTCACTGATATGACTGGTGAAATCTATACGTGTCATATTTTGATTCTGAATATAAAAAACTTTCTTGAGCTCAGCGGCTGTGACGCAGTGAACTCACTGAGATCATGTTAAATGATGAGGTGATTAAAGTCACTTTAAAGTTGAGTCAAAGTTTCTGCATTAATTAAAGTGTACACAGACTCCTTCAAGTTATTGATTTACATGTTCTCACCCAGGGATGGATTACTGAACAGGCCGACTGAGCACAGACCTCGGGGATCAAAGTGTCAGCTGCCCCGCTGGCCTTCACCTGCAAGATGTCACTCAACCAAACACCGTACTGACGAGGAGACTCAAAACGACCACAAAGAGACACAACGTGACTACAAAGGAAAAATCACCACAGAGACACAAAATCCCAAAAGATGCAACACCACTACAAAGTCTGTGTGTCCTGCTCCTGTGTAGAGGAGGTGGGAAACCTGCACATCTTCTTACCTTTGATAACAGGTGTGTGTGATAATAGATCATCTGCTCTTAAAAACA
Organism: Epinephelus lanceolatus; assembly: GCF_041903045.1. NCBI lineage: Eukaryota > Metazoa > Chordata > Actinopteri > Perciformes > Serranidae > Epinephelus > Epinephelus lanceolatus. Next base: position 44,067,073 of record NC_135744.1, on the reverse strand, counting down.
GATGAAGCACATTGACTTAATTCTTTAAGGTTCCTCAGTTAACTTTGGTTTAACAACAGATTCAGCAGAAGAAGCTCCAAATGTCTGAGTGACTGAAATATTCAAACTGAATCTGAAATATACTGACAACAAAGACACTAGATTACAAGATGCCATGTAAGGTAAGATGTAAGGTAAGGTAAGGTAAGATGTAAGGTAAGGTAAGGTAAGGTAAGATGTAAGGTAAGGTAAGATGTAAGGTAAGGTACAGTGCAGTCATCAGTTCTGCAGGTATCTGATCATAAACCAAAGTACTGGACACATTAAAATGTTGACCTGATGATGGCGCTAAATGCAAAGTGCCACTATCACTAAATTCAATTCATCCTGAAGAGGAGCAGAAATGTTTGAACCATATTTCACCACAAAGGTAAAAAAAATCTCCTGTATTTTATGTTATAGTAATTTTAACTCATTATATTGTTATATTATTGGATGGATAAATGTCTCCATGGACACCACCCTCTACCAGTCCTTGTAAAAGCGCGCCAAAGTCCTCGGAGTCTGAGGTGATTTCTTTATCAGCATCAGAGGAAACAGTCGCAGCGTCAACTTGTTGGTCTCTGCAGCGTCTAATCACAAACATGGCTGCCCTCCTACACAGTTTGCCCACACAAGGAACAATGGGGACGCTGGTAATCCCCTTCTATTCACTCTCTTTCCAGCCAATTTACTGAGACAAAATAAAGAGGGAGAGGAACATGATCAGCCTCTTTCATCCACATCCCTGCCTAATTTATTTATCTGCACTCGACAAACAGGCTAACGGCAGCGTAGGTGGATCCACTGAAAACACGACAGATGATCAACTCCTGGTGACATGTGGTGAAGACGCCTTGTTGTCGCTGCTCTCATTTATCTGCTCCATCCAGCAGCTGGAGCCTGATGTCTAAATCAAGCAGTTCTCAGTTACCCCAATGAAGATCAGATAGTTTCTGTGTTACTGGCTGAAGAGATCCACTGCCACCGTCTCTTTGGAAACTATAACTACCAATAAAACAAACAAACAAATAAACCTCACAGTGATGTCTATAAAAGATAAGCTGTTCTTAAGATTTTCAAATATCTTTTTTACAGTTTGCACATCACAAACCTAAAATCATGAACATGTTTTTGTAGTGATGCGGCACCAGGAGTCTCTGAAGCATTAGCAAACAAAAGCATCTTCAGTGGCCATGATAGAGCCAGGCAGCAGTAACATCTGTATCATAGGAGCAGCAATAATGGGCAAAACATGCAAACACAGGGAGGCCTCATGCAGCCAGGTGGGCAAACAGCAACAGAAAAATGGCTACAAACATGAGACTGACATATTTTTTCAGTCGTCATGAAAAACTTGGCTGGCCACTCCGAAAGCTGAATTTACACCTGTGCGTCAGCTCTATGCAGACTCTACGTACGTAGCCTACGTGCTTGTGAGCATTTATACTTGTGCGGTGGTGTGTCTGTGTCACTCTGCAGTTACACCTCCAAAACACTAGTCGGCGACAAAGGTTTCTGTGAAGTGCTGTAAAGTTTAGTTGATTCAAAACACACATTAAACACACATTAAGCCCTGTTTGGATTAGTTGAACATGGAGACGTGGGGTGAAGTAATTATTACCAGGAATTTTAATCCCCTCCGAACGCACCATGTCTGTAATCATTACAGATGTCAGTAAAAATTATGGCGACTTTTACCTTCTGTAAAACAGTCCAGAGAAAATACCTCGGGTAATATTGATCACGTGTGAACGCAATCCTCTGTAAAAATGTATGTAAATATTTCATCACGTCCTGTTTAGCAGCAGCAGTACAGTGATGTTAGCAGCAGTTAGCAGCAGTACAGTGATGTTAGCAGCAGTTAGCAGCAGCAGTACAGTGATGTTAGCAGCAGTTAGCAGCAGTAATACAGTGATGTTAGCAGCAGTTAGCAGCAGCAGTAACAGTGATGTTAGCAGCAGTTAGCAGCAGTACAGTGATGTTAGCAGCAGTTAGCAGCAGCAGTAGTACAGTGATGTTAGCAGCAGTTAGCAGCAGCAGTAATACAGTGATGTTAGCAGCAGTTAGCAGCAGCAGTACAGTGATGTTAGCAGCAGTTAGCAGCAGTAATACAGTGATGTTAGCAGCAGTTAGCAGCAGTACAGTGATGTTAGCAGCAGTTAGCAGCAGCAGTAACAGTGATGTTAGCAGCAGTTAGCAGCAGTAATACAGTGATGTTAGCAGCAGTTAGCAGCAGTACAGTGATGTTAGCAGCAGTTAGCAGCAGCAGTACAGTGATGTTAGCAGCAGTTAGCAGCAGTAGTACAGTGATGTTAGCAGCAGTTAGCAGCAGCAGTAACAGTGATGTTAGCAGCAGTTAGCAGCAGCAGTACAGTAATGTTAGCAGCAGTTAGCAGCAGCAGTACAGTGATGTTAGCAGCAGTTAGCAGCAGCAGTAACAGTGATGTTAGCAGCAGTAATACAGTGATGTTAGCAGCAGTTAGCAGCAGTAATACAGTGATGTTAGCAGCAGTTAGCAGCAGCAGTAGTACAGTGATGTTAGCAGCAGTTAGCAGCAGCAGTAACAGTGATGTTAGCAGCAGTTAGCAGCAGCAGTAGTACAGTGATGTTAGCAGCAGTTAGCAGCAGCAGTACAGTGATGTTAGCAGCAGTTAGCAGCAGCAGTACAGTGATGTTAGCAACAGCAGCATTACAGTGATGTTAGCAGCAGTTAGCAGCAGCAGTACAGTGATGTTAGCAACAGCAGCAGTAGTGATGTTAGCAGCAGCAGCAGCAGTACAGTGATGTTAGCAACAGCAGCATTACAGTGATGTTAGCAGCAGCAGCAGCAGTACAGTGATGTTAGCAGCAACAGCAGCAGTACAGTGATGTTAGCAACAGCAGCAGTACAGTGATGTTAGCAACAGCAGCAGTACAGTGATGTTAGCAGCAGCAGCAGCAGTACAGTGATGTTAGCAACAGCAGCAGTACAGTGATGTTAGCAGCAACAGCAGCAGTACAGTGATGTTAGCAACAGCAGCAGTACAGTGATGTTAGCAACAGCAGCAGTACAGTGATGTTAGCAGCAACAGCAGCAGTACAGTGATGTTAGCAACAGCAGCAGTACAGTGATGTTAGCAACAGCAGCATTACAGTGATGTTAGCAGCAGTTAGCAGCAGCAGTACAGTGATGTTAGCAGCAGCAGCAGCAGTACAGTGATGTTAGCAACAGCAGCAGTACAGTGATGTTAGCAACAGCAGCATTACAGTGATGTTAGCAGCAGTTAGCAGCAGCAGTACAGTGATGTTAGCAACAGCAGCAGTAGTGATGTTAGCAGCAGCAGCAGCAGTACAGTGATGTTAGCAACAGCAGCAGTACAGTGATGTTAGCAGCAGCAGCAGCAGCAGCAGTACAGTGATGTTAGCAACAGCAGCAGTAGTGATGTTAGCAGCAGCAGCAGCAGTACAGTGATGTTAGCAACAGCAGCAGTACAGTGATGTTAGCAGCAGCAGCAGCAGTACAGTGATGTTAGCAGCAGCAGCAGTACAGTGATGTTAGCAACAGCAGCAGTACAGTGATGTTAGCAGCAACAGCAGCAGTACAGTGATGTTAGCAACAGCAGCAGTACAGTGATGTTAGCAACAGCAGCATTACAGTGATGTTAGCAGCAGTTAGCAGCAGCAGTACAGTGATGTTAGCAGCAGCAGCAGCAGTACAGTGATGTTAGCAACAGCAGCAGTACAGTGATGTTAGCAACAGCAGCATTACAGTGATGTTAGCAGCAGTTAGCAGCAGCAGTACAGTGATGTTAGCAACAGCAGCAGTAGTGATGTTAGCAGCAGCAGCAGCAGTACAGTGATGTTAGCAACAGCAGCAGTACAGTGATGTTAGCAGCAGCAGCAGCAGCAGCAGTACAGTGATGTTAGCAGCAGCAGCAGTACAGTGATGTTAGCAGCAGCAGCAGTACAGTGATGTTAGCAACAGCAGCATTACAGTGATGTTAGCAGCAGTTAGCAGCAGCAGTACAGTGATGTTAGCAGCAGCAGCAGCAGTACAGTGATGTTAGCAACAGCAGCAGTACAGTGATGTTAGCAACAGCAGCATTACAGTGATGTTAGCAGCAGTTAGCAGCAGCAGTACAGTGATGTTAGCAACAGCAGCAGTAGTGATGTTAGCAGCAGCAGCAGCAGTACAGTGATGTTAGCAACAGCAGCAGTAGTGATGTTAGCAGCAGCAGCAGCAGTACAGTGATGTTAGCAACAGCAGCAGTACAGTGATGTTAGCAGCAGCAGCAGCAGTACAGTGATGTTAGCAGCAGCAGCAGTACAGTGATGTTAGCAGCAGTTAGCAGCAGTACAGTGATGTTAGCAGCAGTTAGCAGCAGCAGTACAGTGATGTTAGCAGCAGCAGCAGTACAGTGATGTTAGCAGCAGTTAGCAGCAGCAGTACAGTGATGTTAGCAGCAGTTAGCAGCAGTACAGTAATGTTAGCAGCAGTTAGCAGCAGCAGTACAGTGATGTTAGCAGCAGCAGTACAGTGATGTTAGCAGCAGTAAAAGCAGTCACTGGTGAGTTGACGTGTCCACTCTCGTTGCCTCCTCGGCTCATTTAGACTCTAATTAGCTCTGTGTGTAATTAGCTGAAGCAGCACACACAGTCAGACGTCTGGTTTATCAGTGGCGGCACATGAGCTACATCAAACAGTCTAATCTGACAGCTGCCCGCCTGCTGACGGGTGGAGGTGATGAGTTGACGGCTGCTCAGTGATAAGATCTGGAGGAGATTTGGCTGCGATGGGACTCGTCCTCTGGGGACGAACAAGAGCAGATTTGTAAGCATTTTAAGATTGAAAAGAATTGTGGTGGAAACCAAACTTGATAACATACAATAGCAGATGACAGCTGGAGGTCAGAACGCTGAACTCAGAAGTGTTTCATCACAGTTTTCTTGTTGTTATCATAAAACCTCTTTGTTACCTTTGTATTTAACGGCTTTAATCCACGTCTTATCTGCTATTCATTTATTTCCTTTTGTTTTGGACTGACAGCCTGAATGCTAATTGAGTGCTAACAACCACTTGTAAACTTCTGCTTATCATATTCTGTGGTGAGTTTTAGGCAGGGCCGTGCCGCCCATAGGGCAGGTTAGGCAAACGCTATAGGCGCCAGCATGCCAGAGGGCGCCAGGGAGTGAGGTGTTTTGGGGTTTTTTTTCTATTCTATTCAAAAAATTAGACAAGAATACACTACAAAACAACAACAGTACATATAGCCATACATCTTTAAATAATAATGAAATAATATTTCTAATTTAAATTTCTGCCTGCCTGGCATCCTTCTGCCTCTCTGGCAGGCAGCATCAATTTCGCCACAGTCCCTAACCGCTCCCCCCTCCCCCCGCTACCTGCCGTCTTCTGTAATGTGATGCTGCTGAGTGACAAACTGACAGTCAGGTGCCATTGTGATGAAGAGGCTAAAGAGGCTCCTCTGGGGCGCAGTACAAAAACAAAGAAAACAAGAGGAGGAGAAACGTGAATGAGACCGAGGTAATGATGTGATGTGATGAACACTTCATTTAAAATGGTAGAAACACAACGTAAGTTACAGTTACTGAAGCACTTGCAAGCTAATGTCAGCTCATTAGCCGCTAATGATTAGCGGTTAGGCTACTACTACGTAACGTCAATGTTACTGCGACTTCATTAGCCACTTGTTTTAGGAATACTTTAAGCATTCAGCTAGAGTTAATGTCAGTTAATGTTGCTCCCATCTTAGAGAAAGTTGGAAAGAAAGACTCAAAGTGTTTGATGGAATGAATGAGCAACATAATTTAATATATTGGCCTATCTTTTCTTTTAATGTTTAGTGTGCTGCTGCACAAACCACTCACTGTTTACCAACCAGGCATATATTCATATACTGTATATTTATGTTTTCCAATTTTCAGATTTGATGTTACAGTTGCATTTTTTTATATTTTGGCTGTTTGCTGTGTTTAAAATGTCAGTAGATCAAGGCAGGCTGTAATGACAGCTGCTATTATGGTTATTCCATGATGGTTTCACAATCAACAGCTATTTGATTAATATATTGTAAAAGCCCAGTTTGTCAAATATATGTATCTCCTCTTTTTAGATGCACTTCTGAAGTATTTGTCCCCCACCTCTGCAAATCCTGGGCCTACTAATGTAACTGCAGCCACCTCATCCACCTCAGCACCAAGTGATGCAGCCTCAAGTGCATCTCCCTCCCACACACAAACTGCCAGTGGAGAAATAAGATTATTTAGAGAATGTAGACTGTTAAGAGATTAACAAGTTTTTATTTATTTATTGTGAACTGTAAGTTAATATAACTTAAGTAATGTTCATGTTTATTGCAATGCAACATTTGTTTAATAATTAATAAAATCCAGACATTTTTTCAAGAAGTTTTTGAAATGTTTCTTCAGTAGTTTTTGAAAACCGAGGTTTGAACCGAACCGTGAGTCGGGGGGGCGCCAGCAAATATCTTGCCTAGGGTGCCAAATTGGTCAGGCACGGCCCTGGTTTTAGGTCATGATGCAAATAAAACTAAAAAACATGCCAAACAAAGAATAACACCACATCAGCATTTTAACATTTATATCATATTTCACATTGTTCCAATGCAATACAATGTGTCTCAAATCACATACTTTCCTTAGTACACTTCTATGCACACTATGTACTTATTGGCGTAGTGCGCAAATTTCGACAGGGTAGTGCTGTCTCAAACCAAACACGGCCGTTGTGCACTCACCAGAAATGACGACCGCAAATTTCGACCTCTTCTTCTTCTTTTAATGCCTAAGGTGCAGCTGTTAGCTGGTTAGCAAACTAGCGTTAGCATTTACGGTACCAAATCATTACCGACTGCTAAATTAACCCAACAAACAGTGCTGGCTTATACCCCACAACAGTATAGTGGTGCTTAGTGCAAAAAACACATGTATTTGTACAATGCAGCAACGTTCACAGTCGCACAGTCCTCGGCCGCCATTTCCTGTTTATAAAGTGGTCCCTCCCTTCTGCTACGTAGCCAAGATGGCGATCATTGAGGATGAGAAGTGTCCATAGTTCCACACTCAACCCAGATAGCACACATACATCTGGCCGACGTCGGCCTAAGGACGACACATCGGCCCTTAATTTATAATGTCTGACAAGCGTTGGCCGCATGGGCAGATATCTTTAAATTTTAATACTCTTTTGTCCCAGCTCATCAAACGTCTCTCATACGTCGGCTTTGGGTCGGCCCATACCTGCCCACACACGGAAGTCGCCACGGAAGGTGGAATTTCATCTCTGCGATCTTTGTTTGGAACTGAGCTCGCAGGTCGCAGCATCTCATCACAGTTGGTTTCAGGTAAGCTAACTGGAATAAACTGGCAGAAAATAGCTTTGTTGTTTCTTCTGTGACCGTTAGAAGAGGTTCCTGGTGAGTGGCGAGGCACGACTGGGTGTAGCTTAGCACATGTCCCCACCAACTAACGTTATCTTTCATTAGCTGTTAGCTAGTTTAGCTCATGTTAGCTAACACGCTACAACTGTGGTGTTTTCATTTTATTTTCCCTAGTTGACGTTATCTGCTCATCTGGTTATCGTGAGCACTCCTTTTGGGTTAAAGTGGAAGTGCCCGGAGCTGCCACCCGTGGTCCCAGGCAGGGCTCGAGACTTGGGATCCACTCATAGTGATGGATGCCTTCAGTATGTTGTTTATGTGATTTTATGGGCAATGTATCAGTCAGGTCTCCTCCTCTGCAAAGCAAACTGACCTGGTGGCTACAGGTAATAACGCAGTTTTGAAACCACTGTTTTTCCGAGATGAAGGACTGATTGTTGAGCTGCTGTTAACAGTTAACGGAGTTAACGCCGGATTCCGTTATTTAACCGTTTCAACACTAAATGAAGCAGAGTGACGGACCCAAAGCCTTCAGTCTGGCTAAAAGACAGCTGAAATGCTAAAAAAACAATACAGTGGTGAAGTTGTGATTTGTTTCTTGAAGTTACGTGCTCATCGTCTTTTCTGTGTCTTGCAGGCTGCCAGGAGAAGCGGACTGGCCATCAGATATTGTTTGTGGAAATTTGAAAATAAAGTTTGTCAAACTGACTTTTGTCTCTTCATTGTGCACACTTACACACGAAATAGGGTAACAGTCAGCTAGTTTTGAATGTTAGCATTGATTTCTCACATTGAATGGTGAAATATTTGTAGTTTGAAAGGTCCGACCTAAATGAATAAAGGTTGTAGTTAACGAAGCATATGAATATTAATATAGAAGGAGCGCCCACTGAGTGCAGCTTCTTTTATTGATCGTTTGAACGTTACGTGGTGGTCATTTGCGATTAAAGGCCGACCTCTCGGCGACGTCTTGGCAATGAGCAAACGTTCTCCCTGCTACGTCTTAATGATCTAAACTTGATACATCGGGCCGACGTCCTTATGACAAATAACTAAATGCCCAAACAATAAAAAAATAAATAAAAGTTACGTTAAACTTCCATAAACTTCTTAGCATTTATTTTTTGTCTGGTGAACTCAGAACTTTTATGTTATTGTTTGTACTGAACTAAAAGTTTTGAGTGGAAGCTGTTTCCAAAAACATTTTGAGCTGAGTGAACGAATCAGGGTTTACAGTGTGGAGACTTACATGATCATAGTAGGTCGAACCCAGTGAGTTTACAGTGACTACGTGTACATGCCCACGAATATTCCACTGGTATTCCAAATATGACAATCTTCTGAATTTGATTCGGGTCATGTAAACAGCAAATCCAGTTTGGATATTATGATTTAACTCGTTGCAAATGAAGCATTTTCTGATTAAGATTTGTGGGATGTGCTGGTTTCATCCAGGTTTTAGGAGCATTCTTTGGACACCTGTACAGCGCTTTCAGAATATGTGTCTCACCTGGTGTTTTTACTGCAGTTTGCAGCCATGCACCTTTTTTATGGTCAACTCTGTGTGTTGTACACAACCTAACCAGCCCACAGTTTAGGCTGGGGTAGAGACGTACTGTATGACCCAAAAGAAAATCCCACATTTCTGGTCGGAAGGAGAAACACACCTTTTAAACATTATGAAAGAACTTGATATCAGCAGGTTTTTTAATATGCACAAATATCAACATGGACCTTCCGTCCTGAGAAGGTGGTTGAAGGACTGACTGAGGGAGGCTGTGTCTGCATGGTCCAAACAGTCCACTGCTAGGAAACTTTTAGAAAATCTTGTTTTGACACAAAGAAGCACCAGTTGTTTCACTTCTGCATATTTGGACGTGATAAATGACATGTTAGGGCACGTATATCAGAGTATGCATGGCTGCATGTAAACAGGAACATTAGTGGGATATTCATTATCATTAGACATGCTGACAGCTTAGTAGGGATATTGTTGTTTTGGAATAAGGGCAAAAAGCTGAATATTTTGTGCACACAATCATTGACGCATTCTAGATCTACATCCCCTTGCTCTTCTTGTCTTTTGAGTTGGTCTGGCTTTGAGTTGAGTTTTGAACATTTGTTTCTCTAAATATTAACTAACATTATCAAAGATAATCTTTGCAGTTAAAACTGCAAAATAACAAAGAGTATTGATGTTTTTAAATACTGTTCAAATGGTAAAATTCAATTCAACCAGTCTGGGGATATCAATGTCAAACGTTAAGAAAACTGTCTTAACCACGAATTCTAGGGTGTAGGTTTCAAGGGGTATAACATTAGCAGGCTGTTATACTATCGGTTTGTGTTTTCAACATATTGACCTACACTGAACATTTGAGGTATGTAAGAAACATTGCTGAGAACATGAAACCTTTTGAAAGGTCTGCTTAATGTGACATAATATGAATTTGAGCTTAAGAACAAAGGACCCTTGGACACTGAATCCTGGTAACATGGACAAGCAAAATGAATAATATTATAATATTGTTATCACTAGTCATTTCTTGTTGTCTGATGTGTAGTTTCCACTGGTAAACTGTTTGCACACACAAATATAAAATCCTGCCCTGATACTGGACGATTCTGACGTGTCTTTACGCTGATGACTGAACTCAAGAACAATCTTGAATCACAAACATTTTAATAAAAGAAACAATAGTTTTCTTTATTGTTTCTTTTATTAAAATGTTTGTGATTCAAGATTGTTCTTGTAAATGAGGCCTGTTGTGTCTGAACCCCCACAGCTGTTTAATCTAATAATTCTTCCACATTACGGCACATTTCCACTCCATGTTACTGTCATGTAATCTGTTGTACAGGACAAACGTCTTCACATGTTCTCCTCCACTTTAATCTGCGTTCTAATCAAGATTTCATGTTGGTTTTGTTCCACTTTGTGCTGTTTGACATGAAGCTCAAACCACCAGCTGCTGTTTAAAGCTCTGCCGCTGCCTGCAGGTCCACACACAGTCTTTCTGTACATTAAATTATCTTAAACTGCCCGTAGGCTCATGAAAGAATGATGCTTTTAATCTGCAGTTTTCCATAAAGGATGATGGGAGGATGAATAAAAGATGAGTGCATTGTGCCCACACAGCACTATTGTAGCCATGCAGAGTGTATGTAATGTGTGTTTACAATGCTCAGCGCTCATATTCAGCTCCTGCGAGGGGAAATCAGAGACGTGGAAGAGTTCCTGCTCTGCTGATGTTGGAGCTTTGTTGTTCTGTGTCACCCCCCCCCCCCCCCCCCCCCCCCCCCCCCACCTGTCACCTACATAACAGCCATTCAGCTGATGTGACCTACACATGTACATTCACATGTTGTTAACAGACCATCATCTAATGAAACAGCTGCAGGGCTGCTTTGTTTTCATTACTGACCAAGTTTCCACCGTCCTGCTCACATCAGAGATCTGCTGCAGCGCTACGTCACCAGCAGGTCTCTGATCAGGACCTTCTTGGAGTCTCTTGGCGGCGTCCTGCAAGGGCTGCCAGCTGGGGACTCCATAGTTCTTCTGGGGGACTTCAACGCTCACGTGGGCAATGACGGAGAAACCTGGAGGGGGGTGATAGGGAGGAATGGCCTGCCTGATCTGAACCTGAATGGTGTTTTGTTATTGGACTTTTGACCTTCTTTCTTGGGTACTCAGCTGAATAGAGCAGCAGAGCTGTCTGAACTGATCACCACCTGGTGGTGAGTTGGATCAGGTGGCGGGGAGGCTGTCGGACAGACCTGGTAAACCCAAATGTGTAGTGAGTGTGAACTGGGAACGTCTGGCTGAGGCCCCTGTCCGTGGGGTCTTCAACTCCCACCTCCGGGAGAGTTTCTTGTGCATCCTGGGGGAGGTTGGGGACATGGAGTCTGACTGGTCCATGTTCAAAGCCTCCATTGTGGAGGCGGTTGCTAGGAGCTGTGGTCAGAAGGTTGTCGGTGCCTGTTGGGGCCGCAACTGAAGAACCCGCTGGTGGACACTAGCCGTGAGGGAGGCCGTCAGACTGAAGAAGGAGGCCTTTCGGGTCTGGCTGGCCCAGGGGTCTCCTGAAGCAGCAGACAGGTACCAATTGGCCAGAAGGGCTGCAGCTGTAGCGGTCGCTGAAGCAAAAACCTGGGCGTGGGAGGAGTTCGGGGAGGCTATGGAGAAGGACTTTGGGTTGGCCTCAAGGAAGTTCTGGCAGTCCGTTAACTGACTCAGGAAGGAAAAGCAGGGCTTGTCTCAGGCTGTGCTCAGCAGAGAGGGAGAACTGCTGACCCAAATGGGGGACATCGTCGAGCAGTGGAAGGAGCACTTTGAGGACTTCCTGAACTCGGCCATCACGTCCACTGTGAACGAGGCAGAACCTGAAGACTTGGGAGAACTCTCGCCCATATCCCTGGCAGAGGTTGCTGAGGTAGATTAAAAGCTCCCCAGTCGCAAGGCGCCGGGTGTGGATGAGATTTACCCTGAGATGCTGAAGGCTCTGGACACTGTTGGGCTGTCTTGATTGACACGCCTTTTCAGTGTCATGTGGAGGTCGGGTATGGTGCCAACGGAGTGGCAGACCAGGGTGGTGGTTCCCATCTTCAAAAAAGGGGACCGGAGGGTGTGCTCCAACTATCGGGGTATCACACTGCTCAGCCTCCCAGGTACAGTTTACTCCAGGGTTGAGGAGGCTCTGACCGATTGTCTAACCTCAGATTCAGGAGGAGCAATGCGGATTCCATCCTGGCCGTGGACCAGTGGACCAGCTCTTTACCCTTGTGAGGCTGCTGGAGGGGTCGTGGGACTTTGCCCATCCAGTCTACATGTGTGTTGTGTACCCCCCACAAGACCTCAGGGGGTTTTGCGGGGAGTACTGCGGAGTACGGGGTGCGAGCCACGCTGCTACGAGCCATGCGGTCCCTGTATGACCAAAGTGAGAGCTGTGTCCGCATACTTGGTGTAAAGCAGAACATGTTCTCGGTGGGTGTTGGCCTCCACCAAGTTTGTCCCTGATCACCAATCCTGTTTGTGATTTTCATGCACTGGGGTGTTTTACAGCTGAGTGTGAGGCAGTTGGGATGACAGTCAGGACCTCCAAGTCTGAGGTCATGGTTCTCTGTCGGAAACTGGTGGATTGCCCTCTCTGGGTTGGGGGAGAGTTACTGCCTCAAGCGAGGGAGTTCAAGTGTCTCTGGGTCTTGTTCAGTCTTGTTCTTGTTCTTTGGAGCGTGAGATGGATTGGCGGTCGGTGCGGCTTCTGCAGTGATGCGGGCGCTGTGCTGGTCCGTCGTGGTGAAGAGGGAGCTGAGCCGGAAAGTGAAGCTTTCAATTTACTGGTCCATCTCCGTTCCAACCCTCACCTCTTGAGCTCTGGGTAGTGACCGAAAGAATGAGATGATGGATACAAGCGGTGGATATGAGTTTCCTCTGTGGGGTGTCTGGGCTCAGCCTTAGAGATAGGGGGAGGAGCTCGGACATCAGGAGGGAGCTCGGAGTAGATTCGCTGCTCCTTCACGTCGAAAGGGGTCAGTTGAAGTGGTTCGGGCATCTGACAAGGATGCCTCCTGGGCGCCTCCCGCTGGAGGTGGATGGATTTCAGCAAAGGTCATACTCAAAAAGATCTAATGTCCATTTCAAAAACAAATAAGCAAAACAAACCAAGATGAGTCCTGAACTGTTTAAAATAAAGATTTAATAACAAACATGAGAATAAAGAAACATTTCAGCACTGCCACTTTATAATCGTTGGTTTAATGTTTAAAAATGTTTTGCATTTTATAAACTTACAGGTTTTCTCTTCATGTAAAATTCAGACCTGGAAAGTAACTACAGTTATTAAGTAAATGTAGTGGAGTAAAAGGTTCAATATTTCCCTCTGAGATGTGGTGGAGTTACAAGTAGAAAGCAGCATAATGCCAAGATCACATGTCACATTATCAGCCCGATGCAGCGTCGTACGGTGATAGCTTGGATTGTGGATGACGAGTGTCGTATGCGATAATCCATGGTTTCATCTGGTGTAGTGTGTCATAGTAGACGACAGCTGATGCCACGTCTGGGACACCTCACAATGTCATGACAGGAAGTCTAGCATGTTTGATTTTTTTCTTGTCTTCCACGACTTCTCCCGTCACAGCCGTCACTTTGACCAATAGGAACACAGAGCGATCTGTTGCCATGGAAACTGTAGGACAACAACAGCCCAGCCTTTTAGATATTTCCTGTTGGGACGTTAGCACACAGAGTGAAAAGGAAACAGCAGAGGCACTTTATCAACCCGCTGAGTACTGCCATTAGCATCAAGCTAGCAAAGAATGTTCTTTCTTCATAATGGAGGATATAAAGGAATCAAACTCACGGATAGTGTCTGGGCCTTTACTCAGCACAGCTGCAGAGGCTACCAGCTGCATCTCAAACACACCACACCATTTAGAATCCCTTCATTTTCTAAAAAGGCTTTTATTGTGAAACATTTGGAGGAACTTCCTGTGGAGGATTCAGTGACTGTCATAGTTTGCATGCGGTACTTCAAATGTAGCTCCGCCCATCTGGTGACACTTTTTATGTTACCACAGTAACAGTTCAGCTCAAACATGAACAGACACAGTGACTGAAATAATAATAACAATAACAACAATAATAATACTAATAATAATCATAATAAAATAGGACGAGAATAATCTGACGACATCAGACACATTATGAAAGACGACCAGGGATGGTTGCTGTGGACCAAAGTATAGTCTGTCATGTCAGTCAGTCAAGTCACGCACAGATTATATGACTCCACAATCAGCTGATCTGACACATGTGGTGTCATGTGAACCTGACATAAAATGGAAATACTGAAGTAAAATACATCTAAATTAAACTTGTGCGCAGAAGTTGAATAAATGTTCTTTACTTCTGTTTAGCTGCATGAACACTTTTTGCAACAAACTTTTATCCCTGGAAACGATAATTTACCGTCAACATAAAATATTGCCTGTTGTGTTTTGCAGTTTAGCACAAAGGTTCACATCCATTCTGTCTGCCAGCATGTTCCCTTCTAATTGTATATAAGTGCTCTGTGAAGCCATTGTTGTTATTGATTGTGTCCTCCTGCCGGCTGAGCTCAGGTACAAACCTCCAGCTTCACTTCTTCCTCTTTCCTACACGGAGTTTCACGTCAGCTGCTCTGAGGCACGAATGTGTTGGGTGATAAAAAGATGTGTCTGGTATCTTATAACACGTGCAAACACACCATAAAACTTAATGACAGAAAGAGACGTTTTTACAACTGCAGAGAGGCGACGCGTCCTGCTGCAGTTTCTCTCTGCAGAGATGTGACTGCAGCGGCAGCTCTCCCTCTGAAAACGACTTTAATCTGACCCAGAATCAGATCAGACACAGAGTACAATAAATGTGAAAGAATTAGTCCTAATGGCAAGACTGCAGAGACTCAGTGAACTGTGAAGAACAAGTGAACAGAACACCAGACGCACAGGAAGTACTCAGATCCTTCACTAACACCACGCTGTGAAAATACCACAGAACAAAAGTGCTGCATTCAAAAACCTGCCGATGTTAAAGTCTGTATTATCAGATGATTATACTCAAAGTAAAATATGTGTTAATGTAAAATGTTCCAGCTGTCAGTGTTATTCTGTTCTCATGTTTCTGGATTCAGGTTCCTGCTGCAGCTGTTTCAGGTTGAGCTCATTTGAACTCCTGCGTTATACAAGTGCAGGTCCATTTACCAAAGAGACAGGCAGGTGCTGTTCACTGACAAGTTGTTACCACGGCAACAACGTTGGTTAGATGATAAGACCATTGTGTGAACCCAGATCCACAGAGTGTATGAGGATCTGTTTGGTCACTTTAAAAAAGTCCTGTTCAGTGATTTGTTGAGCTAAAAGTTCCTCCAAGGAGTCGGACGGTTTTTCTGGTCAGTACATTTTGTTTTAAGGTTTCTGTTTTTTGTGAGTGAAAATTTGCATTAACATCACACATTTAACCGACTGTAAATACACCATATTAACCAAACTAGCCTAGCAGCAAGCACTAAGTTTATCTTCGCTAGAAAAAAAATAACAATGGTTTTATCACGATTAACCATAGACTACAAATAGCATAGAGCTAGCATTCTGGTCATATTTGTTAGCAAATTAAGCATCAGTAGTATCACAGTTAATCACAGACTGTCAATGCACCATGCTAACCAGGCTAGCTTAGCAGCTAACATTAGTGTTATATTTGCTAGAAAAAAATAGCATCAGTTTTATCACAATAACCTCGGGCAGTAAATGCACCATATTAATCAAGGTAGCCTAGCAGCTAGCAATAGATTAACTTTGTTACCAAAAATTAGCATTGGTATTATAATAGTTAACCAAAGACTATAAATGCACCATGCTAGCCAAGCTAGCATTGCAGCTAGCATTCCGGGTATGTTTGCTAACAAAATAATCACAAGTATAATCACAGTTAACCACAGGCTGTCAATGCGCCGTGCTATCCAAGCTAGCATAAATTAGCATTAGTATTATCACAGTAACCATACACTGTAAATACACCATGCAGTCCAAGCTAACTTAGCAGCTAGCATTAGGGTTTAGGGCTGACCCAAAAAATTCGAAGCTTCGAAGCTTTGTTTGATGGCACGGGCTTTGATTGAGAAAATTTTTTTTTTGAAGCTTCAGTGCTTTTTTTTACGTTTTTTGGGGGGGAAGCCTTAAACGCAACATTAACCCAACGAGCGCACTCAGAGCCGCTCTGAGTCTGTTGTCAGAGACACTTCTGATGCTCTGAGTTGCGCATCTCTTTGATTGAGCTGCAGTGTGCGCTGAGGGTTTGAATTTAACGTGCTCACAGATTCGGGCACACTATAAGCGGAGCAGACTCCGCGAGGAATGTCCGCAGTCATTCAGGCTTCCATAGTCGAGCGCACTTCCGTGTTGTAGTTTCCTGTAAAAATGTCCGTGAAACACTACATTACCCCCAATTCTTGCGCGTTTCTGTTATGGCGATGTGAAAAATACATGCCGAGCAGTCTTTTGAGTGACAGTGGTGCGCAGTCCGTGCGGTCGTAAAATCTGAGCTTTGTGCGCACAAGGCTTGCGGACGTTCTCTTTAAGTCCGCGCGGACCTCCGCGGAGTCGTCCCCCCCATCGTCGAATGCTTCGAATTAATTTCGTTCTGAGCTCCGAAGCTTCCAATGTCCAAAACTGGAGTTGAAGGTCAGCCCTATTAGGGTTATCTTTGCTAGCAAAAATTAGCATTTGTATTTTCACAGTAACCATAAACTATAAATACACTGTGCTATTCAAGCTAGCTTAGCAGCTATCGTTACGGTTATCTCTGTTAGCAATAATTAGCATTAGCATTATGACAGTTAACCATTGACTGTAAATGCACCATGCTAACTAAGATTCTTTTTTTTAGATTTATCTTTGCTAGCAAAAATCAGCATTAGTATGATCACAGTTAACCATAGATGGTAAATGCACAGCGCTAACTAAGCTAACCTAGCAGCTAGCGTTAGAGCCCTGACACACTAAGCTGACGGTCGGCGTCTGTCGCCCTGACGTGTCCCAGAACTGTAACTGAAGCTGTCAGACGAATGCTGTGCAGTAAAAAGTAAAATATTTACCTCTGTGATCTCGTGGAGTAAAAGTATAACGTTACATGAAATGGAAAAACTCGCACCTTTTTTTCAACACTTTTGGAGATTTTAAAATTTAGAAATTTTTTCAAAATGATTTTTTTCAATATGAGGTCATATTTTAATTTTTAGTTTAGGATCAGAACGTGTTTGTTAATAAGTGTCATAAGTGAACAAATAGAGGGCAGAGACGCACACAGGAAGTGGACGTGGTAAACAGGCGGCATGATACAGTAAAACAGGAAGTGAGACAGATGATGAACCATCTTCACTCCGTCAGTGTGTGACAGGCTGATTGTGTAATCAAGCGTCTCCTCTCGTATAAAATCAAAGTCTCTAATTGCCACAGATGAGTGCAGCGTCTCAGCGTCTCAGCGTGCGCTCATTAACACAGTTGGCAAATTAACTTCCTCCTGAATCATTTTCCCAGCAGCTCTGATTCTCCACAGATCTTCACCCAACATTCGTCCTGTCTTCATGAGCGCAGGTTTTCTCCCTGCGACCTGTTTTAGTCCCTAAAGTAATATCCTCATGTTTCAAACACTGCGTCTGGTAAAAAGACAGATGAGTCGTCCTCCAGGATGATCTGCGTCTGCACAACTGTATTTTCAGTATTTTTTCCAAACCAGAGCTGAGTCGACGTGTGCACGAGTTTCCCGTCCAGCATCCTGTGAAGACAAAGAGTGAAGGTGATAAATATCTGACTGGATTATGACTCCAGGTTTATTTAGTTTAGTGTAAAGTGACATGAGCAGGAACCAGAAGTTTGGACACTTTATAAAACTTTAAATTACATATTTGTTTGCAGCTAAAATGTTTTTGCAGTATTACCTTTGTTTTTCTACAGTGTGCATGAACAAGTGGAATTAATGTGATTGACCTTAAAATAAAAATGCTAATGTTACAATTTTCACATTTTTCTTTACTGTATATATATATATATATATATATGTATATATATATATATATTTCATACCTTGTTGCCCTCCCGACTGGCAACTTCATTAAACTCTCCTCGTTCGTCCTTCTTCCTTTTTTTTTCATGTTTTATTCTCCGTCTTAATCACAACGTTACAGAACGGACCGTTGACAGTCGGTGTTTGTTTGAACTCGTTTGGTCTGAACTGGACCTTACACATCAGCTACTGAACATTGCGATCAAGAGTACATCATCAGACCTGCTGCACTGTAACACCACATGGTGCAAGTGTTTGTCCAGAGCTCTGAAGTCAAAACTGCTCCACCAAATGAAAATCTGCTGTGAGATTGTAAGTCAGCCTTTGTATGAATCAGCCTTCCATGATGACGTATTGAGACTGGCTCACAACAATGTTTCTGATCTCAGCCGTGTCTTAAATAGTGACTACAGTTTGTTACCATGGAAACGGAGATACAGGGTCCCACGATTCAGTAAGGTCAGACTGAACAACTCTTTTGTGCATCAGTCGATCTTGAAGTTAAACACGGGGTTCAACCCCAGATCATCATCAGGTCATCTTCTGTCTTTATATGGTGAAATGTAATATTGTCGTCTCCTGTCATAACTTTGTGGTTGTAACGTCATGTGGGATGTTTGTTTGTTTGTTTGTTTTTTGTCCTGATGTGTGTTTGTTTTTATGATGTTGCAAATGGAGCTACTGAGATGCAAGACAAATTCCAGACCTGTTCTGACAATAAAGTATCAATCATCAATCAATCAATCTATTGGTTCCAGCTGGGAACCAAGGACTTCTGAACTAACATGTTTTTAGTCAAAATGCTCTGAATGGTTTGACATCAGGGAACTGGAACAGAACCTGTGTCATGTTGGCACAAAAGGGAAACGAGACATCACTGCTTTTCCAGCGCAGTCTGTGCCACTAACACACCGTGTTTAAACCAAAACATGACCTTCTCACCATCAGTGTTGGGCAGTAACATGTTATTAGTAACATGTTACAGTAACGCCGTTAAGTTTTTAAATTCAGTAACTCAGTTACCGTTACCAAACGGTGCGTTACTCCGTTATTTTTGGCCAGGTTTTAACACGGCGCGCAGCATGCAGTATTCCTTCACAAACTGAAGTTCCCTTTCACTAAAACATTTTAGCCCTGAACAATAACAGATAGTCAAGTCAGATAGATTTATATATGAAGCATCTTAATGAAACACGTCTCTCACCATCTCTGAAGTCACTGTCGACCTGCTGGTCTCATCACAGTGCTGTAACGTTACATTACGTTATATCCAGTGACGTGATATCCATTGTTATCCCGAGGAAGCTGACGCTGACAACGCCGATATGAGTGTGATGAGAGCTCTCGCAATAGCCAAGAAGTTCCCAAGGAATCTCTCCATCTCGTCATAGTCATGGATGTGCCGGTAATTGTTTACATCAGTTGTTGACATGAGACGCTCAATGACGTCATCTCACGGCGCCCTCTCCTGCTACGGGTGTTCTTTTGCATTTTTATTTTTATTTTTCATGAGAAGCGCCACCTACTGCTCGACCTGTTGACTCCCAATACTCGCAAAACAATAATGAATGGAAACATGCTAAATTCGCATTTTCACAAAATTCGCTTAAAATTTGCGATACATTTGGATGGAAACCCAGACAGTGTCTGCGGGGGCGACAGACTCCACATCATCATGTAGCTCTTCAAATGTTCTCTTTAGCTCATTTTCCATATTTGTATCCAAGCACTGTAGCTGTAAAACGTTTAGCTGCCTGACAGCGAGTGACTCCACTGTAGAAGACATGTTGCATGTTTCCTGTACCGTTCAGTTGTTTTGTCAAGTTGTAGTCTAACAGTCCCTTGGTTAAACTCCATCCTCTGTCTCTTAGGCGATGTAGCTACGAGCCAGTACAGTTAGGAAATGTTTTGGGCTGCAGGGCTGAGTTTCCCAAAACATGATCCTTCTTTGCGGTTTAGAAAAACTACACTGCAAAAAAGAAAAGCACGTAGCGCCCTCTAGTGTCCCCACTCAGTCACCCACAGCCAGGACGCACTCAGAGTATAGATGACACTAGTGCACGTGCGTTAAGGTCATGGCGTGATGGCGAGCCAAGACCACAGTCCTAAGTTGTTTAAAAAGTTACTTTTCTCAGTAACGCATTACTTTTTGGTTTAAGTAACTGAGTTACTGAGTTACTTTTTAATGAAGTAACTAGTAACGGTAACTGCTTACTATTTTTCAGTAACTAGCACAACACTGCTCACCGTAGCCAAGTGTTTTTTATGCCTAAACATAACCACATGTGAACTGCAGCATTATTGAAGGATAAAGTTTCAACGATACGCTACATGATAACGTACAAACCTAACATTTATTCTGGTGACTGGGTTGAGTCAATGCTCTGCACTCTCACAAAAGTACTTTGCATTAAAATAAACTTAAAGCACCAAAAGTAAAAGTACTCATTATGCAGAGTTCATAAAAATATAGATTCAGGTTTTGGGTTGTAATATTTTATACTCTGTTACATCTGTAAAAATACTTCATCATTTATTTGTTGACTTTATTTTTTTGATGCAGTTTATGACCTTGTGTTTTATTCTTGTTAATCTACAACTTAAGTTACTTGTTTCTGATTTACAGAGGAAATGAAAATATTCTTTGACCTCAAACTTGTACTTGAGTACAGTAGTTGAGTAAATGTACTTAGTTATTTTCCACAGCTGGAAACTTTCAATTCAGCAGATTGAAGGTAGAAATAAACTCTGAACAGACTTCAGTAACAAAAACACATTTTTTAAGTTAAAAAAAAAGTGTAAACAAAGTGTTTACTGTCACAACACACAAACATTACATTACTTATCTGAGTGAACTATCCTTTAACTGTGTGAACACACACCTGAGTGAAGCAGGAGGTTGGTGTTTTATTTATTGAAGCTGTCAGAGGACATCAGCTCTCAGGTCGCAGGTTCAAACCCGGCTCGGGGGCGTCAGCTGCTTTCTGCTCGCCGTCACAGCGAATCGTTCACAAAGCAGTTTTTAAACAAAAGCACTTAAGAGAAAAAAAAGCACTTTGTGGAGCGTCGAAGGCCAAAAATAACTTTTACTCAGAACACATTACAGCAAAATGAGTTCATATGATTTCACTGCAGGAGAGAAGTGAGGAGGTACAGGAGGAGGGAAGGAGGTGAAGTGAGGAGATCAATGTGTCCTTCCTTTCCTCCTTCTTTAACTCCTCCTTCCTCTCTGGTTTTCTGTCCTCCATCACCTCCAGCTTTAGCTCTACTGTCTCTCTGGTCAGTTTAACTTTAACAAATATTCTCTGGTCACAGTTTTGTTGACGACCTTTTTTCAGGCAGAGATGCTGTTTGTGTTTTGGTTGTGTTGTATGACATCACCACCTGCTCACACTGACGTCCACTCCTGAAGCAAAAAAGTGCAAAAAACAAAAAAAAACAAAAGTAAAGAAAACAAAATGTTGAATAACATTTAAAATGAATAAGGAAAAAAAAAGTCCAAACTTGAGATGGTGGCTGGATTTAAAAAATAAAAGAGAAAAAGAGGTAAACAAACAAACAAACAACATGTCTTTATTTTTGTAATCCTGAGGAAAACAGAACTTTATTTTGAAAAGACACAAAGCATGTGACGAGTCTCTGAACATCCAAACCTGATGCTGAGGGGCGTGTCATATTTTGACGAGTTGGGAAAGAACTTCATCCGTCCATATTTACACTGTCAGTTAGTTTTTGTTGATGTGTCATGAAACACGTGTGAACAAGCAGCTCCATGTTCGTGTGTCCAGTAAATATTATCTGAGTAAACACGAGGCTCAGCAGACTGACGCTGACAGCAGCTGATGTTAAAACGTGTCACAGATTATTATACACAGTATGTTATGTTATATTACAGACTTTCAGGGTCCTTTCTCAGTCCATTAAGTGCGGCTGAACATCCTGTTACCGTGGAAACACAACAAACAGCAGGAGAAAACAAATCCAGCTGACATTTAAGAAATAACAGATGAGAGGAGGAGAAAGAGTAAACACGCAGAGAGTGATTTAAACAGCCTGATTGTTGCTGCATCTGAAAACTTCCTGCGTTTTTCTTCTTTGTTGGTGTTTTACGTAACTTCTGCTGCTGTCGCTGGGAGGGCACACGACTCCTCCAACATTCACTTCCTCTTTCCATCTCTCCTGAACTCTTATTTTGACAGGTCACACAGTCAGGATTTCATCCCACAAAATAAATTACGAAGAAATATGAATGAAAACACCTCCTCCTCCTCCTCCTCCTCCTCCTCTTCCTCTCCTCCTCTTCTTCTTCCTCCTCCTCCTCCTCCTCCTCCTCCTCCTCTCGTCTCCTGGAGCTCTAACCACAGCTGACAGGCGAGCCAGTGAAGGGAAGTCTTTCCTTTTTCATCCTGCAAGCGGAGGAGACGAAGGACGGAGTGGGAGCAAAGAGGGAGGAAGACCTGAATACATCCACACTGAGCCGGTTCCATTTCTCTCCTCTCAGCCCTTCATCAGGACGCTTCATCTTCCTCACAGAGCTTTTTCACAACTGTCCCTCAAGTGAAGAAATGTTGGTACTTCAGTGTGAAAGATCAAATTGTATCTCAACACGTCTTCGAAGCCGTACGACAACACAGGTCATTTGTTCCTCCCATTAGTACGACCCACAGGAGTTTTCAAAATCAGCGCCCCTGCAGGCGACAGGACGTCAACACATCCTCATATGTTCTCACTCACTATCAGTACTTGTGCCTACAAAAAGTAATGCAGTGTAATTTGTATATAACTCATGTGATCGTGAGCCAGAAGCTGCAGGCCGAGCGAAGACAGAGGTCAGGTCGCAGAGTTTAAAGAGTGACACGTGGGGAGGAGGTCAGGGTGGTCAAACAAACACAGGATGTTAACCCAGGAACAGGTGTTTGTGTCCTGAGTCAAATCAAAGTCAATGCTCAGTGTTATTTTAAGTTTTGTTCACAACGTCCCATCACGTCACGTCATTATATCACGTTATGAAGCCCAACCATGACTCTTGTCATAAACTTAACCAGCAGTTGTGCTAATTCACACTGTGTGCGTAACTTTTCAGACGACATCATACGAATTGTTGTATGACACCGTGTCCTAACTAGATGCAACTCGAGGGAGCTTCAGCTGCTAAATCAGTTTGATTGCATTGTTTTCTTTTGGACTGTCTGACTGCCTGCGAGCGGCGCGACGCATCACAGCATGATGATGCAGGAGAACAACACATCCTCACTTCCAACTCATCAAACACCGACACTTGGTCAGCGGCCCTACACTTTAAAATATGACATGCTAGGTACCCCTCAGTGTCAGTTTTGGACGTTCAGGGACGGCGTGTCAATTTCCGCTCATCACATGCATCTTGTCTTTTCAAAATAAATGTCCACTTTCACAGAAAATGTTCAGTTATGCAGACAGTCTCTTTCAAAATAAATTTCCAATGTAAGTTAAAGTTTAGAAGAAAACTTCATGTTTATATATCAAAGCCTTTTTCTAGGTTCCTGCCCCCTGGCCCCCCTCCTCAGCTCGTTATACTTTACCCACTCTCTTGGGCAGATGGGCGGAGTTATCCGATGTCACGTGAACGCTGAAACATGCTGTATCATTCTAATGTCAAAATGACTGAACTACCACGACACTACTGAGAGAGGAGTGAGTGTGGAGAGAAAGGACATGAAACCAGCTGGAGGAGAGCTTGTTAAGCTAGCTGTTAGCAGTTAGCTGTTAGCAGTTAGCAGCTAGTTATCATTACCTCCAAGCAGCCGGTGGCCACAACGAACAGCTCACACAGGTTGTGTTTCGTGTTCACACCAAGCGTGATGTGAATTTTCACGCTGCATAATAACTTGAACGCTAAAATATTTTGTGTTGACTCACTTCATATGAGCGTGAAAACTGAATTGATGAAGGAAGTTCTGCCGGTACGTCCCCGGAGGATCTCAATGCTGATTGGCTGTCACGGCCCATAATGGTTGCTGAAGTTAAGATTTTCCAACTAGCATATTTCGCGTCATTCACGTTGCGTCCATCGCTCCAGCCGGCAGGAATTCGCTTCTAATCGCGTCTTTACATCGACTTTACTGTAATTCACAAGCACTAATTGTTTTATGTGTAAACACAACATTATACTGTGAAGCATTCAAGCTCTACTCAGTAAAAACTGGACGAAGGTCAGATTTAACGTTCTGATGATGTGTTCAATGTAATCTTGTAAAATGTAGCTTTTGCTGAGAAACCTGAATAAATCAACTGTTTGAAGGAGAAATGTTTTCACAGCACTATGAAATATTAATTATGATGCATCATGTAAAGTAAAAAGGCTTTTTGCGTATTTTTTAAAGATGTTTTTCATGTGAAAGAAGGTTGTGTTGAAGGTCGTTTCATAAATGTGTATTATTGAATTTGTGCTCATTCAAAGGTGTGCTTATTTTTTATAGTGCAGATTTCTGTGTTTTCCTGAAAACAAAAGAAGAATAAATATAAAACCATCGTTATCAGCTATTAAACAAATTGTTATTTTAAGCACTGGGATCAGTGCATGTTTAGTTCAGTTAGAAAGTTAATCTGTGCATTTTATTATTATTTTATTGTTTGTTCTTCTGAACAAGTTCATTTGTAATTCTTTTTTATTGACTATTGATTTATATGATTACTTAAAGCAAATGAGCACATATTTGTGTCTTTAATGTTAGTGAGGTTGTTTATTTGCATTTTGGTAATAAATGTGCAGAACTTTGATTGTTTAGCTGCTCGTTAAGGGCAGCGCCATATTTAATGGATCCAGTTGGACAGGGAGCATCTGATGTGATGTGATGCAGCACAATAGTCTGACGCTCGCTTACAGTGAGGACACGGTGAAATTGTGGATGAGATTGATTTTCACGTCCGGCAGCAGGGGTGAGAAATTCAAAGGAAAAACCGTCAGCTGCTGAGAGGCTTTAATTACATTCATTAGCAGCAGCTTCACTTTGTTGTTTCTAGTTTTTCCTCCTGAAAGCTTCAAGATTCAGAAATCAGGACCTGTTAGCGATCTTCAGTCGAGAGCAGGAAAGTGGACATTTATTTGTTGTACTCACTGTGCAATCATAAAGAGTGTGTGTGTGAACAGCAGCAACAGAATCTGCTGTACAGATGAAAGTGG
Source organism: Epinephelus lanceolatus (assembly GCF_041903045.1). Taxonomy (NCBI): domain Eukaryota; kingdom Metazoa; phylum Chordata; class Actinopteri; order Perciformes; family Serranidae; genus Epinephelus; species Epinephelus lanceolatus. The sequence goes on along the minus strand of NC_135744.1, from coordinate 44,041,887 downwards.
AGCTGCTGTCAGTCAGGATCAGACGCTCCGACAGCCTCGTGTTTCCTCCTGAGCTCAGACAGCAGCCTGGTAATTGACCGGAGATGATTGATGGAGAGGAGTGATGATTTCCAACAGGAAAATGCTGCCTGGCTCAAAAGCTCGTCGTTGAGAGACCTCGTCAGTCATGACACGACACGACACTGTGTGATCCGTCCAAACCTCAGGAAACTGTTCCTGGTGAAGAAGAAGAAGAAGAAGAAGAAGAAGAAGAAGAAGAAGAGGGGATGGTAGAGTGACTTCTTCAGGGCATTCTGGGGAAAAAACAGTTTCTTTGATGGTTTTTCTGCTTTATTAGTTGATATCTGGGTCAACACACATCACACACACATCACACACACATCACACACATCACACACACATTTATTCCACGGTGAGAGATGAAGTCTTGTTATTTCTCTGTGTTGTGAGCGCGCCGCTGCTTCATGAAGCTGCTGACGTCATGATTTCAACCTCTTAAAGATGTTAATGTGAATCATGTCTGAATAAACGCATCAATAACTTTTAGTCATAATTGTCAGAGTTTTAGTTGTAGTTTGTTTCCTGTTTTATTTTGAAGGAAGTCAAGCGTCATGTCTAGTTTTACTTCCTGTCTGTGTGTCTTTAGTTAATTAGCCCCTGGTGAGTTCCTCCTCCCTCAGCTGTCAGGTCGTCTGCTGCTGCGTCCCCTGTCGCTCTTCCTGTCTTTGTTCCTCGTGCCATCCCACTTTGTTTAGTTTTTTTTATCACATGTACTTGGATTGGTTTCAGCCCGCTCCTTTAGTTTTTGTTTCTGGAACCAGCCTCATGTCATTAAAGCTTGTTCTCTGTTCATTCAATCTGTATCTGTATCTCTTTGAAACAGACACACGACACAGTCGGACCTTCTGACGTCTCTGCAACACGACACAAGTTGAATTAAAAGATGTGACATAATGACTGCACCCAAAGCTGGGGGAGGCAGAAATCTGGAAAGGCATAAAAAAAGAAGAAGGCAACACCCACCGGCTGCGTTTGCTGTGTGGAGCGGTGCAGCTCCGCCGGACAGCGGGAGTCACAATGACCCGAGAGATCTCACGAATTCACGCATAATCGCATGATCTAACAAGATGTAGTTTCTATAAACAGAACCACAAAACCAGAGGAGTAGGAAGACATCTGGGTGCACCTCCATGATTAACATCTCCTCGTCCATGGTGTCAACGGGGTGAAATGACGTCTGAAAACCTCTGACCTGTTGACTTCAGGCCTGCCTCCGCCCATTACGACGTTTTCAAGGTGTAGTGCAGGGAAATATGATCCGCCGTGAACACTGTGTATTTTATTTTGAAAATAAACCGGATGTTTTATTTTGTTTCTGTGCACGACTTCCTGCCCTGCACGATCTGCTCTGTGCTGAATTGCTGCGTTGTGCTCCGGCATCCAGCAAAAATAGAAGTCCTGCGTATCTGTTGCGGAGGGCTCCGGAGCGCCGCAGCTGTGACGGAGCAGGAACGCAGCACAGCCGCAGCCGGTGGAAACACACACATTGACTAGAACTGAAACATGTCGGCTCCGCTGACGCTTCGGAGCGCAGACGCAACCAACATGCATTTGGTAGAATTTGGGGGTCAGCCCATCCTCACCTCACTCTCTCTGTCTATCAGACCACAAATGAGACCCGAATTAGCTGCTAGCCGCCCCACGCTCCCTCCGCCTCACTCCCCGCCACTCTGGACTGCTTCTCCAAGAGGAGAGAGGGCAGCAGCTCCTTCAGTCCGCACTTGTAATGGCTTAAATTCAACCAACAAACCTCCCCCAGCGCCATGTGTCACAGCGGGCTGGTGTCTAGCAACAGCACCAGGTCTGACTTGTGTAACAGCAGCAACAGAAAGTTTGCTGATCCGTCGGGGAGTCAAGGATGTCTGGTCCCCCTGAGCTGGGCATTGCATTGGCTGAATTTGGGTTGCTGGGGGTCAGTCTCTGGAGCTGCTGCCCTCTATCCTCCCAGTGAGGTGGTCTGTAGCAGCGGGGAGTGAGGCAGAGGACACAGTGTTATTCGAGGCTCTAGCTGTTGTTAGCGACATAAATGTGACATTAAGCAGCAGCTGGTATCGTTTGGCTTCTGTTAGCAGAAGACGAGACCATGAGCAACATTTTCTCTCCATCTCTGAAACATTTCGCTGATATTGGGTGTGGTTACATGATGGCTTCTCATTCAGAATGAAATAAATCTGAATGAAATCATTCTGAATTAAAGTCTTTCCAGGTAGTTTACATGAGAAATATTCATTCTGAATGAGGGTTTACACAGAGATCAGTTTAATCGCCTTTTTTCGGGTCCGCGCAAGGTTTGGGGCAGGGAAGGTTTCTGATTGGATAGGGGGCGGGGCGGATGTTACGTGTTTACGTTTACCGGAAGAAAACACTGTAGTTCAAGCTCCGGATAACAAGATGCTTGACGACGCCGTTGTTAGGCCCCGTTCAGATGTAGCGTCTAAAAGCGTGTGAAAAACACCAGCTGTGCCATTTCCATCCTTTTATCCAAGGCGCTTCGGAGGTTGTGCTACTGTCACGCCTGCCGTTACTAAGCAACCAAAACCGCCTGTCACTCACAGGAGGAGTAAAAAAGTTACAAAGTTTATTGTTCTCTCTAATAATGAGGAAACGTGCTTAACATTTGAAGGACATTGGAAATGTTTATCCTTGCAAGAAAATGTTATGAGCAAACATTAACGTCAGAACAAACTACTCAGCTGCTAGCTTAGCACAACTGTTAGCCATAAAAACAGCATATCATCATGCTCACCAGTTATCCCAAGCTCAGAGCTGATAATTCTCCAGGCGTTGTTCCTTCTGTTGGAGTCAAAGTAGTACGACGAAGACAGGTCATATAACTCTGGGTATCCCTGGACAAAAATGATCAGTCGCTCCTCCGTTGCTTGCTGCCTTTCACACCACCGGATGTTGTGAAGTCCGTTGGACGGAAAGGAAGAAACAGGTCCGTGGAGCTGATTGGCTAATTCTTATCACATGACATGCAGTGCGCTTGCTGCATTTGAAAAAGTTGAGATTTTTCTATCTCTCTGCGCTGCGCACGAAAAAACAGGCGCGTCGCACCGAATGTGCACCGCTACGGCGTCGCTTTGGATTGTGAGCGCGCTTGACACACGTCTACATTGAAACTAATGGATTTGTGCGTGCAAAAGACGCTACATCTGAACGGCCCCTTAGTGCCTTTTTCAGGTGTGTTTTGCTTATATTCTTGAAGCAGCAGTACGACAACAACCTTGTTCTGCTAATGCTTCGTCTGTTGAGGAGGAGAAGGGAGGTAGAAGGTCGAAGAAGGGAGATAGAAGACCGTGCTGTGGAGAATGGAAACCGGTGAGTGCAACGAGTCCGACTGCTCTATCTCAGCCCGTTGCTATGCGCGCTATATACGTCATGGCGCCAGAAGGGCAAGGAAACGAGCATGTGCAGAAAGACTGGAATCACTGGAATCAGGTAGGAGGTGTATACAAGACAGAAAAATTCTTCCATTCGGGTTCTGAAAAGGAATATTCCACCCCTGTGCACCCGATTAGATTTTCATTTGGGTTGAGGTGTTTACAAGGAGCATTTCTTTCAGGTAGGGCTTCCAATCCGAATGCAAAAGGAATACATGGCTCCATGTAAACGCACGTACTGACACGTTTAATTTTCTCTATTGTCAGACTCTCCTCTTGATCAGCCTGTCTTCCTATTTTGTGTTGCTATGCAGTGCAGGCAGTGTAGGTACGTGTTCCCAGTGCTGCAGGATTCTCTTCCATTGAATCAGTCTTTGACCACCTGAGGGGATGTGCATGCTCATCTGTATCTGTAGAACAGCCAACAGGAACGCTCCCACTCAGCACTGACCTGTGATTGGCCAAAGTCTTGTATCACAGACTTTTTGAAGTCTGAAAATAGATCCAAGAGAAAGTGCAGAAGTCTAGTTTTCTCTCAGTCCACTTAAATGACAATATGCACAAAGGTTATTTCTGCCCAGTGATGCCAAAACAAAACTGCCTACTCCAGCTTTAAACACACAGATGGATTAAATTCATCTTGTTCCACCTTCTGAAATCACTAGTTAGCATCTCCTCTGCATAGTGTTATTTCTATCTTTATTGAAGTGTGGTTTTTCAATTTGAGAGAAAGATTAATTAATGTCACTTTCACATTTTCTTTTCTTTTCCTCAGACTCCTCACACTCACATCGCCCCTGCTTACACTCACATTTGCTCTGCTCCTGCTCAGACTGTAAGATTTCACTCGTTCACACGTGTTGCTGCTCTCAGATTTCCTGCGCTCCAGCGTGAGCTGCACTGCTCGCACTCAAGCTGCTTCTGCTCACTCATGAATCGTCTGCTCTCAGATCACCACTCTGCTCTTGGATTTTTTTTGTCCAACAACCTTATAACAATCCCTGAACCAGCAGAATGCCAGGTGTAGTGTTGACCAATGAAATGATTCCTGCCTCGATGCAGGTGTGTTCGCTTCAGTGGTTACTCTTTAACCAGGTTCACTCCCGCCCTTCATGACTTTATCAATGTACTTTCTTTGTTGTCTTCATGACTTTTGGCACTAAAGGACAGTAAATAAACACCAGCGCTTGTATGTTTTTATTATAATATCGAACTACATTCAGTGTAATAAGCCTCGTTTCCACCGAGCAGTTCAATTCAGTTCAGTTCAGTTCACTTTGTTTCTGTCTCCACAGTGAAAGTTGTGGATGGTCCCAACAGAAGCGTTCCTTAGCGTCCCCATGTTTGGTCCCCCCTCTGTTGGGGTACCTAGCACACAGATCTGGTACTAAAAGGTGGAGCTAGAAACCCTGCAGTCTGATTGGTCAGTAGAGGACGCTCACTCTGGTTTTATGTAACCTCTGTTCATACATCAGTAAACTACAACTATAAAATGAAAGAGAAAAAAATAACTTCATTCACTGGGCCGACTGACGGCAACTTTTAAGGTGGAACTCATACTAAAAAGAGCAGTGTTTCCCCTATATGCAACTAGCAGCGGTGCACCGGCGTTTACAATTCTCCTCTGCTCTCTGCATCGCGCACGGCGGAGTTTCGCCCCGATGCACACACACCCACACACACACACACACACACAGACAAAGCGCACACACACAGGTGAGCACACTAGAGCACGACTCAGACCGCATTTTCCTGAACGAAGACGACCCGTCCCGAGTCTGAGACAGTTATAACCGAGCACAGCACTAATGGAGCGGAGCGTGTGTTGCGTTCGGGCGTTGTCAGGTAAATAACAAATTCCGGCACTTGAATAGGCCATAGAACAACACAGCAGCATGTCAAGTTGGCCGAACCTGAGCAAAATACCGTGAAACCGATATGATTTTTTCTTAAAACTGTGATATGAACATTTTGTCATACCGCCCAGCCCTGCTTGAAGTTGATTGTTTTCAACGTAGACGTGCGGCAGTCCCGTTCAAATGCCACAGTGATGGCGTCACAGAGCACATGCATTCCCGAGCGCCTATTTTTCAGGGCGAAACAGCTCATCCTGAAATAAACAGAGTTCAGTTTGGAAAGCAGATATCAGAGCTTCACATCTGTCCCTCAAACAACAGATAGGAAAAGACAGTGACTGCACAAGTGGTGGAAAGTAATTAAGTACATTTATTCAAGTACTGTACTTCAGTATAAATCCAAGGTGTGATATTGGTACTTTAACTGCAGTAAAGGATCCAAATACATCGTCCATCACTGTAACTGCTCTTGTTCAATGTCTAATAAAGGGTTACAGAAATGTTTAAGGCTGTAGAAGTGTTTGAACACACACACACACACACACACACAGAGTCATGGAGCCCCGGAGGAGCCTAAAACCATCAACTGGCTTCAAAGAGTAGCGCGGTTTCCATGACAACTGTCATAAAAAAGCAATTAGAAAGTGATTTAAAAGCTGATTGGCCGCTAATGGTTTGACAAGAGAGAACAAAAAACTGCTGGTTCAGAGAGACACGGTGTGTGTGTGTGTGTGTGTGTGTGTGTGTGTGTGTGTGTGTGTGTGTGTGTGTGTACAGCGCTGATGATGATTTGCAGATTTACTGGGGCACAAATATACAGAGGAGTGCAGCGACTCATCCAGGAAAACACACACTCTCTCTCTCTCTCTCTCTCACACACACACACACACACACACACACACACAGTGGTGTTCACGCTGGGTTGGTGGTTGTACGGAGCTGGCAGGGAGGCAGGCAGCTGCAGTGAAGAGTGTTTTAATCCTCAGATCTGCAGGAAGACTCTCAGTGAGCTGGAGGCCTGCGGGGAGCTGAGAGAAGGTCACAGGTTCAATACCCGTCGTCACCGTCAGCAGATGGGATAAAAACACTCCTGATAAAAACACCTACAGCTACAAACTGACCATGAACTGTAACAGTCCTCTGTAATGTCAGTTACAGTACACTGGTCCTACGACCAGACTTGTTCTTCAGCTGTACGTACAAGTTAATCTGTGTTAATCACCTGGGAGCAGTGTGAGACATTATGAAATATTATGAGACATTATAAGACATTATGAAATAGTATGAGACATTATGAGACATTATGAAATATTATGAGACATTATGAGACCTTATGAGACATTATGAGACATTATGAAATATTATGAGACATTATGAGACATTATGAGACATTATGAAATATTATGAGACATTATGAGACATTATGAAATATTATGAGACATTATGAGACCTTATGAGACATTATGAAACATTATGAGACATTATGAGACATTATGAAATATTATGAGACATTATGAGACCTTATGAGACATTATGAAATATTATGAGACATTATGAGACATTATGAAATATTATGAGACATTATGAGACCTTATGAGACATTATGAAACATTATGAGACATTATGAAATATTATGAGACATTATGAGACATTATGAAATATTATGAGACATTATGAAATATTATGAGACATTATGAGACCTTGTGAGACATTATGAGACATTATAAGACATTATGAGACATTGTGAGACATTATGAGACATTATAAGAGATTATAAGACATTATGAGACATTGTGAGACATTATGAGACATCATAAGACATTATAAGACATTGTGAGACATTATAAGACATTATGAGACATTGTGAGACATTATAAGACATTATAAGACACTGTGAGACATTATGAAACATTATGAGACATCATAAGACATTATGAGACATTGTGAGACATTAGACATTGTGAGACATTATGAAACATTATGAGACATCATAAGACATTATGAGACATTGTGAGACATTATGAAACATTATGAGACATCATAAGACATTGTGAGACATTATGAGACATTGTGAGACATTATGAAACATTATGAGACATTATAAGACATTGTGAGACATTATGAAACATTATGAGACATTGTGAGACATTATGAAACATTATGAGACATCATAAGACATTATGAGACATTGTGAGATATTATAAGACATTGTGAGACATTATAAGACATTATGAGACATTGTGAGACATTATAAGACATTGTGAGACATTATAAGACATTATAAGACATTGTGAGACATTGTGAGACATTGTGAGACATTATGAGCTCTTGGGCACAGATACACAAAAGGTCAACCACCTCTACTACACAGCAGCAACACACAATCAGTGTGTTTAGATGACGTTAGAGAAAATGGATTTATTCTGTCAGTCCGACTGAAACCAGACTTTTGAAATCCATGTAAACATGTTCGTTTGACTGAAATCGTACTTTAGTCAAAGAAAACTTTATTTCCATTTGCAGTATTATATTTATGGCTCTGTTCTGTGGCCTCTCCACCCTTCAATGCACCTACGTGGAAAGCCTGAGGCAAAGAGAGCAAACCTCTCTGCCCTTCCACGTGCCTACGTGGAGAGTCTATATGTTCTGTTCACTCCAAACGCAATGCAAAATTTCACATGGCGTCACTTGCATGAGTTTGAATGCTAGAATATTTTGTGTTGACTCTCTTCATACACGTGTAGTGATGCTCAACATGCCAGCTTTTGATCAACGCCACGATTTCACAACATATGAGACACAAGTATTTGGCACTGTATCAGTTGGTCTGTTCTCTTTCAAACGTTCTGTTTCCTGTATCAGCTTCCCTTCCTTTTGAGCAAGTCATGTCTTCTCATTTCCAAATCGTCCTTCCGGTAAACAATCGATTTGATCGGCTCATTTGAGTGATGCAATGATCGAGGTGAACGATTGCTGTATTACCTGGAAGGCACACCTGTATTTATATCTGTGCACAACAGCTTATATAATGTGTGTTATCACTCTTATCACGACATAAGACGATAAAAATATCACTCATGGCTTTCTCCTTTTGTCATCTTTCACACTGGCTGCCAGTCAGAGCTTCTGATGTGTCACACACTTTCCCACGCAACAGCAACAAAGACGTTCCCCGTGAAGGTTTTCTAAATTAAATTAAATTACATGTTTTAGCTCTTTATCAGGAAGTGGGTGCACACAACATACTGATACAGTCAATTAAAAATGCATTCATAACTTTGTGTATAGGCCCAGTTGCATATTGCCACAATAATGTGTAGTTATCACAAGATCCCACAGCACACCTGGATTTGCATCACAGCACACCAGTGTGCCATGGGAAACAGTGGCGTAGATGACCTGACATGACTCTGACCAAATCTGGGTAGGTGAGGAGAAGCAATTGTTCCCAGAGCTGGTTAACTGAATAACATAAAAACAGCAGCTTAAGTGACAGGAAGTACCTTTTAATGTGTATGGGAAAGCTTGTGGGCGTGTCAACAGATGCTGACGCTACTCAAATAAACACAAGAAGTTTGTGCTCTAGAGAAAGGATCAGCACTCAGTGAATAACCTCCTAAGCCCTGTGATAAGCTAATATGGCAAGGCTTAACTATACAGACCCGTGAGCAGTGATAACTAACATGTCTTTGGGGTCATCGGGTGGGAACCTCCTTTCACCAGTGTTTCGTCTAGTTAGTCCCACGACACCTCCAGGAGGCTAGACAGTGATCTCTGGCGTCCCAGAGACACTCCCCTAATGCCAGGTCTCACTGCTCCCCGCACCAACCCAACAACCTCCTTTACCTTACTTACACATGGCTTTCTCAGCCCAAACAGCACTGCCACCTTCAACAAACCCAGGCTCCGTACATGCGAGCTCCAGGTAGAGACAGTGCTGATACTACCTTTCCTTGCACATTCACCATACTCTGTTTCACACGCTACATAGCATAACTACAATATAAGCTAAAGTTAAAGGAGCTAAATAAACTTACAGGATCAGCAAACACACTCACCTTGCAGCATGGCCTCAAACAAAATGGATTCAAATAGGCCACTCCCACACTTAAATACTTCCTCTTCCTGGATTTCCTCCTGAGAGGACTGATTGGTGGATCTCTCCACCTGATCTCAAGGAGTTATCAGAGTGATAGATAAGAACAGAGTGGCGACAGCCTTTGATGTTGCTGCCAGAGCGGTCACGTGGTTCATGTAAGCCTCAATAGTTCCAAACACAGCCTCCGCTGTCATGTTCTTCTACAGGACAGACAGCAGTGAACTCGCTTTTGAACTGTAAATATTAAAATAAACCGTACACAGGTACATTTACAACTCTTATTGAATTATTGTGTATACATCAATGTCAGTTACGTGTATTGAGTGGCTGGATGACAACTAAAAGTGTAATTAGACAAGTTTTTCTGTGTGGTTTTTTTTTTGGAGTGAAAGCTTTGTGTTAGCTTCATGGACTGCAGATAAATTAGCAACTAAACTGTAATCTGGTGCAATGCATCTCTTATGTAGCTACATGAGATTAATGTAGGCTATCTGTGAATACTCCCTGACATTGGACAATGATGATAAATGATGGTTTTCATTTTATGTATTTAAACGTTGAATGTGACAGTAAGAGCAATTGTGTGTCTGTGAGAACAAAAAAAAATTATAAGACAATGTATGAAGGCTCTTACATCACAGAAAATGATAAATTTGGCATTAAGGAAGAACAATTTTATTTAACAGAGATCATATTCCAGCATTAGGACAGCAGAACAAAGGTGGGCCTATGAAATGGTTAAAAAAGCCATATGAGATTTACTGCAGGCACAACTATGTACACAACTCTTCAAGTTGTGGTTGGACACACTGGAGGAGCTGGTGGAGAGATGCACACTGAAGATGTTCAAGGCCATCATGAATAACCCGGTTCATCCGCTCCGTAACACCTTGATGGAACAAAAAAACAGTGGTGGACGGCTCCTCTCTCTTCAGTGCAGGACAGAGAGATACAGAAGATCCTACATACCTACAGCCATCACGCTTTTTAATTCTTTTGCAAATAATAAATGATCTGACAGACAATTGAATAAAGTTATTCTTATTGTTATTATTCTTATCTTATCTGCCATTCACATCTTTAGTGAAGGACCCAATGATGGTCTGAGATACCTGGTTGAGGAATAGCAACAGTCAGCATTATAACAGCCCTGAGAGGTATTCCAGAGGTTCAACAAACTTTCAGTCTAACAATGAGCTCTGAATATGGGAAACTGAGTATTCAGTTCTAGAACAGCTGATCTGAATTGGTTGAATAAACTCTGAATATGTTAACCTTTGTATGCCCCGATTCACCATAGAAACACCAGATAAACAAAGAGCAACTTATCTCACGCTAGTGGAACACAAGCTCCTTTTACACGGTTACAGAGCGCATGTTCTGTAAAAACAGTAACACTACTGTAGTACCTGGTTCTAAGATTACTCTTAAAAGTGCCTGACAATGCCACCTCCTGCTAAGGGGCAGGAGGGACCCTTAAACCTTTAATATTTGATCAGTGTAGTGTTTGACCCACTCTGACTTCCCGAACAGGAACAATTTAAAAAAGAGGAGTATCTGGTGTAAAAGTAAGTTGGCTTTATTACAAGGAAATTGATTTGCAGTGTGGGTGGGGGGGGGGACATCATTCCACACTTAAAACAACATAAACATGAACACTCCATACAGTAGCTCCATTTGCACATAATGTTATGGCCAGATTGGCTGGATCCTATTTCCTGCCCATATTTAAAAAACTGATGGCTTGTGGAATAATCCATTGCAGAGTGAACTGGGCAATGTCATGGATAATCTACAGGCATCTTCATCTATTGCTAAAAAAATAAACTTTATGTACATGTTGTTAGTCCAGGAGTGTGGCAGATGATTTGTTTCACATAAAGATACAGTTTTGTTTAATTGGAGTGTAGTGTACCCTTAAACAGGACATGAAAGTAGGTGCTAATGTAAAGGCAGCATAAATGCATATTAACTGCAACAACACCTTGTTATTATTACAGAGAATGAGCGAGAAATTGAGGCAGAATCTGAAAATGAAAGGGAAGTACCAGGAGGCAGTATGCAGACAGAGGATGAAGGAGAGGTCAGCAGACTTCCAGGGGCCAGTCAGTCAGGGGCTGCCACTGAAGAAGCCACTTTGACAGGGGAAGGTGATCCAGGGACCAGTGTGCTAGGGGCCAGTCATGACAGGGCGAGTGTGGAGGACCTAAGGAAGCAACTTAGCGTGGAGACACTCCTAAGAAAGAGAGCAGAGAGGGTTCTAGCACAACAAAAGAGAATAAATTTGGGATTAAGAAAGAAGTACAAATTTAAAAAAAAAAAGTGACTCAGCAAAGGGTGGTCAGTTTGTTCCCATCCCTGGAGCTGGAAAAGGCATAGCTTTAGGAACAGCAAACCCTGCAAGAAGAAAACATGACGCACATACACACAACTAAGAAAAGGAACAGCCACAAAATAATTTGCTGCTCATGTAATTTCTAGCTGCCTCACTTGTGGAGTCTTTTGACAGCAGAAACTTCACAGGACTCTTTCAGGATCACCTAAACGACACAATTTAAAATAATTAAACTCAACGTTCCATATAAACATGTAATATTTCTAAACCAGAGGTAAATAATATCATTAAAACAGGTGTTGTGATGTACTCCTGTAGTGTTTCAACCACTGTGCAATGTTTTGGTCTTGTACGATTAACTTTATGAATGTAACATTCAAAGACAAGCTGAAATAGCATTTTTAAGCTGTCTAGCCTCTGTAGTGTGACTGTGACATAGTTCCAAGTTAAACATAATATATGCCTTAAATGCTGACAGAAGTAGTGGTCCTATTTTAGTCTGTCATCCCACGGCATACATATAAACAGGAATTAAATTATGAGATAATAACACTCATATATAAACATTAAACCAATACACCGTACGTAACGTTAGGTATTTGATAAAGGCTCAGGCAGAAGTATGTGCTAACACATCCTATTAACGTTACCCTTAGCTAACACCGTCAGGTTCGGATGATAAAATCTAAATAAAACCCGTTAGTAATCATCCCAACTATATGTGATTTGTCTGTGATTCATTAATCAAACAGGAACACCACAAATGTCAGGTGCTAAACCTCCAGAGCTGGCGACGTCGAGCTAACGAACTAGCAGGCAATGGCTGAAAAACGATCATAATTCCTGACTCAAAAAAAACATAATTACATTGTGAACATACAAAAAAAAAAAGATATCTACATAATAAAGGACCTCTGATATAATAAACACATCTAATGACTTAAACTTGGTCGATATTTCATCACCTTACCTCAGGAGTTTCTCGTCATGCTGCCATTGAAATAAACAGGGTCCGACTCCACGGGAGGAATGTTTGGAACTATAGAGGGCTCCATAACCCAGAAGTTCTGTCCGCCATGTTTTACAACGGAGTCCTATGGGAGTGTCGCCACTCTGTTCTTATCTATCGCTCTGGGAGTTATGTATTGTCACGACCAATTATTCGGCTTTCTCGCAATTAAACCCTCAAATGTCCGATCCTGTTTTGAGTCTCTTTACTCCACAACATAACGCTGTTCACGTTCATTAGTTGTAAACAGATTAGTTCAGTTTACTATTGGCTCAAAGTCTGGAAACAAACAGCTGACCAAACCCAGCATTAAGTGTGTGTGAATGTCAGATTGTTTCGGAAAGTTACAGAAATGAATCCAGTCCCCACACTGGGACGATGGGGTGGGAGGGGCTTCTGTGAGCATACTGGCTCCTTAAAAACTGGTTGTCAGTGAGTTGAGTTTACCTTACAGCTGGATCCAGGTCAGTGGTAGGAAGAGGGGAACGCATCATGTCAACGATGGTCCTCATAAATGTGCGTGTTGTTCCTGCTGTTCATCAGTGATCTCAGGACTAACGAGCTCCAACAACAATGCACTGTAAGCACTTTACACACTTTACACACTCACATTATACACTACAGAGTGTGTGTGTGTGTCCACATCTTCAGCTCTCGTAGAAACCAAAGACATCAGAACAGAAGTTGTTTATAAGACGTCATTTTAACAGAAGGATGATCCACTCGGACACGTTTTCTAAAGACATCAACACGATCTTCAGTCATCTTTTAGCCACCCTGTCAGCTGTTCCCCACCTCAACAGATCTAATTAAAGACTCCTGTTTTCAGATTTAGCGAGGAGAGAATAATCCAACAGGGACACGAGCGTAAAGCCCGTCACTCCCATCACTCCTCCTGATGAAAACTCTTTCTGTCCACTCAACAGAGCGATAGTTTTGGTGGTATTCCTGCTGAAAGACAGTCTGTCCTTTCAGCTCCTCTCAGCTGCTGCTGCTGAAAGGAGATCAGGAAACACAACAACTCATTCAACTCCTGAACAAAAGAATGTGCAGACTTTAAAATCAAAATAGAAACCGTTATAAAGCCGCAGTTTCTCTATCAGGCTTACTGATAAACAACAGCAGCAGAACAGAAGTCAGAGTGGGTGTGCAGCAGATTGGACGAATGACTGTGACGCAGCTAAAAGACAAGATTATAATTCTAATATTGATTCAGGATGTCCTGACACACACTCTCTCTCTCTCCACTTCTTTTCTGTTCAATCTGTTCATTAAAGGCGAAAAATGCCAAAAACTAATCTGTTCTGGCATCAGTTTTAAAGGATAAAGATATGCTGCACCGCTCAAAATGTCCAGTTCATCTGGTCCTTTACTGACATTTAGAGCAGATCCTCTGTGTTCAAAGGTTTTGCCTGCAACAGAAGGGAAAGCTGGTTTGTTTAAGAGTCCAGAAAGCTCATAAATAGTGCGAAGAAGTTTTTCTCTGGACTAGAAGTGCTATGTGAAGCTGGTAGAAATCACCAGGTGCAACACACAGACACAAGAAGTAGCTCTGGCGCCGTGGTTCATTTTTATTACCCAATCACAGATTAGGTTGCCCAAAAAAATAAAAAAATATTAGCATTGTATATTTCTGCAAACCGCAGATATGTTACATTTGTACTGCATGTTTAAACAACACTGTGGTCAACTGTGGTTAGGTTTAGGTCCCAAACCTGGAGCCTAAAGAGCCGATGGAAAAATAGCAACAGGTTGCTATGAAACACTTCTGTTTGGAGCCTAAAAAGTAAATGGATAAATGGTGACACGTTGCTACAAACACCGACATTAGGAGCCTAAAAAACTGATGGAAAACAGTGATAGGCCGCTACAAAACAACTCATTATGTTTGGAGCCTAAAAAGCCACTGGATCAACACAGACGTGTTGCTACAAAACATCCACAATTTGAGCTTAAAAAGCTGCTGGAAACAACAATGACGAGCTAAAACACAACCGGTTTTGGTGTTTGTTGGTGCTGAACCTTGGTTTGCAGTAAAGTGCAATGCCAACATAATCTCCTGGTGACTGGGCTGGGAAGACAGGGTTTGTCGGATGGGTCAAGGAAACATTGGACTTTCAACTGGGAGACTGCTGTTCATGTCCCTGATAAAAACCAAAGTTAATGTTGTAAATTTCTTGACTAGGTAAGCACATCGGACAGTTCATGACTCCCCGATGGCCTTTAACTCCTGATAATGGACACCCTGTCAGACATAATCCCTTACATACATCACATGACATATTTTTTAAGTAAATTAAGTGAAGTTACAAAACACATGTACTTAATTAACCCAAACAATGATCTCCTTTCTAAACCTAACCAGTTGTTTTGTTGCTTATGGAGTTAGATTTGTGTCTTTATTACATGCGAGAAAATAAATGATTTGATTGAAAAAAAATTAGTGAGAAAAAGTTTTCACACTGATAGCAAAAAATAATAATATTTGAGACTAAAAAAAGTTTTGAGAGAAAGTATTTTGTAAGAATATAAAAAAATAATTTGAGATTTAAAAAATGATTTCCGAGAAGAAAAACTCTCAAAAAACTTTTTTTTACTCTCAATTATCTTTTTTTTGCGATCAGTGTGAAAACATTTTCTCTCTCTCAAAAAAATGTTTCTCTCAAAACATTTTTCTTCTCTCTCTCAAAACCTAAGTCTTTGATCTCGTGTCAGGATTTTGCTTTCGCTGCGAAAATAATGTTGTGGGCGGGGCCACATTCCCATTGGCCAGTCTCAATCGAATTGACAGCTGGGTGAGTTTTTATCTTTGGAAATCCTTTTTTAAACCTCAAATTATTTTTTTTATATTCTATGACAAAATACTTTCTCTCAAAACTTTTTTTAGTCTCAAATATTATTATTTTTTGCTATCAGTGTGAAAACTTTTTCTCTCAAACATTTTTTTTTCTCTCATATCATTTATTTTCTCGCATGTAATAAAGACACAAATCTAACTCCATAGTTGCTGAGGCCCAAAGACGTAGTTGAAACCTCAGTTTTCTGCGGACATGGAAGTTTATTTTGAAAGAACACTGCAGCACGTAATGAGCGAAAATTGACACGCTGTCCCTGTTTGTCCAAAACTGACACTAATGGGAACCTAAAGCATCATAGCTTGAAGCATAAGTGACCAAGCTGCCGTATTTAATGTGTTGGGAGTGGAAACATTACATTTTACTGTCGTTGCTTTGTGAAGATTCTGCAGAGAGCAAAACTTCTAAAAACATTTGATTAAACAAAAAAAGTCGCTCAGCGTTATCCAGGGTTTACAGACTGGCAGGTTGGAAACCACTGGCTCCAAACAGACAGCCTGGCTCTGTCTAAAGATCAAACATAGTAACATAGTAACAGCACCTGTAGAGATCACCTCTCAACACGCTGTATCTCATTTGTTCACTCTGCACCAGCACAAGGGTTAAAACTACAGTTTGCTCATTTTATGTGGAACTTTTTCTCTCTGCACAGTGACTTTGCAGTAAAACCACAAATTGTCTCTTTTGTATTTCTGTTTCTGATTGGATTTAAACCAACACGATATAACATGCTAATTAGCGAGCTTTAGAGCTGCTGCTAATCCTGCTGTTTACAGTCTTTATGCTAAGCTAAAATAATTGTCTGCTGGCTGGAACTTCACTTTCAGCGTAACGACACGAGAGCAGTATCAATCTGAACATCTAACTCTCAGCAAGAAAGCAAATCTCCCAAACTTAACTCAAAGTTCAAACTCATTTACAAGTAAGTGCCAAAAGCTGTGTTTCCACCCTTCCTCCAAATGCAATCAAACAGAACAACAGAGGACAGTAATTCTGCACTTGTGGTTCAGAGCCACAGCCTTAAAGAACAAAATGAGTTTTGAAACCCAGCGAGAGTCAGTTTCTTTACTACATCTGACTCACAACATGGAAATTCATCACAGCATGGCTGCACCTGTAAATTGGGCTCATGGCAGGGGTGCAGCGCTCCCCTCCAGTATTCAGTATGGAAATGGGGGTGATCATTAGGACATCAAATTGGATTGCAGAAGACGACAAGCTGGAAGGAATTCACAACTGTGGCTCTGACTGCACTTTGTACAAAAAAGCTTGTGCTTGACAGATTGAATTACATCCCAAAATGGGGGAGGATTAAAGTCATGCAAATCAAGAGGCGATGCTGTAATGAAGGGGGAACTGTCAGACAAAAGATCCTCCGCTGACAAAAAGGAAAATCTAACAATGCTGAGAGCTTAAGAAGATGAAATGTAAATGTTACAAATGAAGAATAAGTTCAGGTGAAGACAGAACACGGTGGTTTACAGGACACGCAGAGCTCCAGGCTTCATTTAAAATAACATCTATTTTCATCACTTTTAAAAAACTGGATCTTTTTCGTTTATAGTTTTGGATGTCTGTCCTCCTGCTTCTATAACATGTTAGTCACTAATCGCCACTGAGATCTGAAGATGAGCTGACGGCTTTATGTCTGAAGGCTCAGCAGGAAATCACTACATGAGCCATCAGACGGGTTTAAAATGAGTCTAGTTTACCCAAAGGATCTAAACCGGGAGGTTTCACAGCCTGCGAGACCCTCAACACCCTCAGTCGTCCAGAAGACCCAACATAGATGAGACATTCTGAGCTTTATTGACATCAAAATAAATTGTGCAACATGAACAGTTGCTGCTCCTGTTTTTATTCTGTCTTGTCCCATAACACCAACACCACCACCTTAGTTAACTTTTCAGACAACACACACACGGTGGGGTGATCACCCAAGGCGACGTGTCTGCCGACAGAGGTCATGAGGCTGACAGAGTGGTGCGCAGAAACCTCACTCTCAATATTAACAAAACAAAAGAACTCATAACTGATTTCAGGAAGAAGCAGGACGTCCACTCACCACTGCACATCAACAGGCCAAGGGTGGAGAAGGTGAGCAGGTTTAAATTCCTCGGCACACACATTTCAGAGGACCTCAAATGGACGACAAACACAGAGGTGCTGGTCAAGACGGCACAAAAGCAGCTGTACTTCCTGGACGCTCAGGAAGGTGAACCTGTCACCTGTCGCTTCTGCTGAGAGTGTCCTCACATATGGCGCCCTGTGTGGTACATTAGATAAAACGTCTCGATTCTAGAGAATCAGAAAACCTGCACAGAACATCACTCACCAACAGCTACCTGCCCTGGATGACACCTTCACCTCCAGGTGCAGAAAACATCCTGACAGACCTCCTGAGATTCATGAACAGAACTGTAGAATCTTACAGGATGCACACGCCGCTCTCTCAGGTGAAAGTCGTGTTTGTTGGACCCATCCACCGCCCCACCTGCCTGCCCCACTTGGACTTTAGCCGCCTTAACTTTCATCCTTGTCCCACTGGGTTTCCCCCGTCACTGCCCAAGTGCCTGATTTTGACGACTTTGGAGTGAGACCAGGCTCATGTGTCTGTGACTTTCTCTATGACACACCTCTGGGTAAACGTGTTACCTTATATAAAGAAATGGCAGTAAATCATCAGGTGTGCACGTGTCATGAAGGTGTCGTGAATCCGAAGGTGATTTTGAAGCAGCTCATGGGGATTCAAATTAAGACTAAAGATACAACCCAAAAACATAACGCCTCTGGTTGTTGGCAGATAACGATCTGCTCTGCTGGAAACACTGATACATTCCTGTGACGCCATTTTAAGTCCAACCTTATCCAAACTGTCAAATTCGAGCCGTCACTTGGAAGTCTAAATGGATGCTGCACATTAAACCTCATTGCTCCAGTAATCTGCCACCGTGTGCACTGCAGAGCTGCTTCAACCTGCAGATTGACAAGATAAATCTGACTCACTGCTGACTGAACAAATCATCACAGCACAGCAGCACCTGAAGGGAGAGACGCAGAGAGCCCTGAAAAAGACATTTTTACACTCATGATGATAAAGAAGCTTTCAGGTATCTTTTATTTCCCAGTATCCCCCGTACTGTATCCCTGCTCCTTCTCTACGTGAGCCCAGGATAATGTTCATCTGTAATTTAGACATTAAAAGTGAATCAGAAATAAGACAGTTTTAATTTGTTTAATTTTTTCTGTGCAAAATATGAGGCTTTATTCAAAGACCAGGTGCAGTGGTCGGTCTAAATACAGATACGCTACTTTAGTTCATGTATGTGCAGCAGCACAAAGTCACAAAGCCACCCATATTTTGTGGCACAAACGTAGCTGTAAATGAGCCACGGGTTGTTATAAAAACACAAACACAGGTGGAAATGCATCCACAGGTCGCCAAAAAACATCCATGTTTGGTGGCACAAACAACTCGAAACACAACTGTAGGTTGCTAAAAAAAAAGACATGTTTTTTGGCACAAATGCCGCCGGTAAGGCAGCAACGGGTCACTAAAAACCTGCCGGTGTTTGTTTTGAACTGTGGTCTGCAGCTTGGCAGATGTCTCATGTCTGTCGCCTCCAAATGACCAAGTCAGCTCACATGTGTGTAATCTGAAGTACGTATTTAAAAACGTTGATATGTCACGTATGAAACATTCAAATGTAACAGATCTGTGATTTACAGAAATGTACAATGCCAACATTTTCTTGGCAACTTGGCTGGCCACGAAGTATGAACCACATGTCATCACAGTCCATCCAATAATTGACCTATGGCTAAGCCACGCCCCCTCCACTCACTGGACAAACTATCAACATTCAGTGAGCGGCGCTATGGCAGGTGTCACAGTACACGGCATTTCACAGGAGGCAACTGATGATTTTTGGAGACATAACGATCAGATGTCATTGAGAAGTAACCAAAAGGGCCTAAACTACGCATTGGAGGGATATATTCATCATTTTATTGTTGAGAAGGTCGATGAAAAGCTTAAATTACAAGCCAAAATTTACAGGTCACAGTGTACGCTTGTGAACCGCATCTGGTTGCCGTCACCATCAAAGACAACAAGTTAAAGTGCCACTGAAGTTAAGGTTTTTGGCTCAGAATATGAGAAAAGGATAACGGCCTTTTTACCATCTTTACCAAGAGTGTCTCTCCGTTAGTTTGGTGCTACAGTATTTACACTGAATCATTCAGCATAACGTTTGCCAACCTTTGTTATCTCTGCCATTACAGATAAGTTAATGAAGCTAAGCTCCAGAAGTTAACGTTAGCTTAACTAGAGCCCTTTGGACAACAGCTAACAATGATGTACGATCACCAAAGTACAAAACTAGAACACAATAGGCTAATGAACTCCCAGCAAACAAGGTGACATGATGAACAACGCAGCTAGGAGCTAACGTTAGGCTAACTTTAGCTAACGTTAGCTAGAGATGTTAAAGATAACTTTATTTCTTTCCAGCAAAGTGACAATATGTTGCCTCAAACACAATGTTGACTTACCTTAGAACAGATGTAGACATCATTGTTAATCTTATTCACGTTGAGTTGATGTTGTGGTCTAACGTTACCACACAACTTTATCCAAAGGAGACACTTTTCTCGGTTGAGATGTGGTTTAAAGTGTAAAAATACACGTGGTCGCCCAGCCTCTCAGGATACCTTGTGTCAGAGTTGCATGTACCCCATGCACACCGTTTGACCATTTTTAAACTTCAAATCTCAGAAAAAGCTCATAAAACCGAACAAACTGACTTTCTGTAATGCATTTCAATGGACGTCCAGGCAGAGAATGTCCCAGTGTATGGGAATGGCTATACGCACTGTGATTGGCTCATCGCGTTTGAGGGCGGGGCTTAGCCATAGGTCAGTTGTTGCAGTATTTTATGTATGAACAAAGTGGTGGACAGACGCATCGACTGACTAACATCTCCGTCCTTGGCTTGAAATATCTGACCAGAGGAAGCCGTGAGCGAGCAGGACTGACTGAGCAGTGCAGAAAGCTCAGGCACCACAAGTCTCAAAGTTTGAGCTGAAAACTATGAGGAGAGTTTGTTCTGAGGAGGTTCTCTCTGTGTGAGGCCTGAAAGAGCTTAAAAGAATTCAACATTTAAATTCAGCAAGTTTGATACACGGAACTATAGTGTGTTTTGCTAAGCTAAGCCGCAATGCTAACCGCTGAGATCCAGCCACTGGACGAACAGACACAAAAAAAGATGTAGATCATGTTGTCTCAATATCAAAATGATAGAGAACGAGCATAACTCCCAAATCGTGGGAGTATTCCTTTAATGAGTCTGTACTAAAACACAATGCCACATGTGAGAGGATGTTAATTGTGTCTTAAATATGCAAACAGGAAGTTGAGACTGAAAAAGCAAACAGGCTAAAGAAAGATGGAGGAGAGGAGGAAGTCTTTGAGAACAGCAGATGATCTTTTTAATAATAAACAACCCCACTCTCCCTGTATATCTCCTCAGGTTTTTTTGGATCACCTGCTGCTCCTCTGTTCAGGAAGTTTGTTTCAATATGGGCCAAAAAGTTTAGTGAAATCCGCTTTCATCCAAACAGTTTGAGGAAAAACATGTTTGCTCTCCAAGAAAAGAGCTTGTCAGGCTGAAGCTAAACAAATTCAGCATCTTTTCCCTTGTTGTCAGCAGAGGGTTTGTCAAGCTGTTTCCTGCTTTGCTTTGCTTCTTATTTGCATCATGTTGAGGTGTTGCAGAGACACCACACGCACGTGGCACCTGAGTGTTTCCATTTTCTGCAGCTTCAAACTTCTCCTCCGTCTCACAGGGAGCTACTGTACTCTTTACTGCACCACATTTGACTGACAGCTTTAGTTGCTTCCTGTCCAGTGAAAACCACGTATCTCCAGATGTGCTGATGTTGAATGTTTGAGACAAACTGAAGGATGAAGTGTTGCTTTGTGTATGGAGAAAATTCT
This sequence comes from Epinephelus lanceolatus, assembly GCF_041903045.1. Classification (NCBI taxonomy): domain Eukaryota; kingdom Metazoa; phylum Chordata; class Actinopteri; order Perciformes; family Serranidae; genus Epinephelus; species Epinephelus lanceolatus. The sequence continues at coordinate 44,020,292 of NC_135744.1, read as the reverse complement.
CCTCCTCCTTGAGCTGAATTAAGTGTTTAAAAGCCCTTCTGGATGACATGTATCTGACAGCTGAAGGTTTTACATTCAGAAACAAGTGATGATCTCATTCAGGTCAACACACAGTGCTGCTGGAAAGTTTGTGAACCCTCTGAACATGGTTATTGCTTTCTAAAAAAAACAACCTTATTCTTTCTTGAGAGCAGAGGCGTCCTTCTAGCATCATCTCTCCCATGAATAGACATGTCTATTCATTTTTCACCTGATTGTAGATGCAGGTACATTTATCCCAGATGCTGCCAGAGAGGTCTGCAACTCTCTGCAGCTGATGTGTGGGTCGACTAAAGTCGCACATAATCTTCATCTAATCGATTAGTCGTGGGGAAAAAATCTGCACGTTATTTTGACTTGTGTGGTGGTGTGTCTGTGTCACTCTGCAGTTACACCTCCAAAACACTAGTCGGCGGTGGAGGACAGTGTTAAGAGCTGTAAAGTTTAGTTCAAATCAAACTTTATTTATATAGTTGATTCAAAACACACATTAAACACACATTAAACACACATTAAACATGGCTTCATAGAGACAGTTTCAAACACAAATCAGCTTCACTATAACTCGCAGCATTCACAGACAAACACTTGTCTTTATCTGGACACATTTCCCCCACAAATACAACATGCTAACGTTATTAGCACAAGTCTATGGCATTTTACATTGTATAAATTAGCCTAGCGGCTAGCGATCTTTTTCTCTTCTCATATAAAACCAGGGACAACAGCAACATGTAACAAAGGTAACGGCACATAATTTGGCTCCATTACAGCTCACAAGGTTCACTGACAAAACAACTGTCTGATATTAAACACGTTTTCCAAGCAAATACAACATGCTAACGTCATTAGCGCCAGCCTACGGCATTTTACATTGTATACATTAGCCTAGCAGCTAGCGGAGATTTCCTCTGCTCTTATGAAACCAGGATAAATCACACACGACTTAAAATGCTATTTTAGTGGAGGCTTTATTGTCTTCACAATTTATTGTTTCTTATCTGTGAAATACAGTAAATACAAGCTTTATTTCCACTGAGGGAAATGGACTTTTTACACACTAACCGGAAATACGTAGACGGCGGGTAACGTGACTTCCGGTCACTAGTAAACAAAGATGAATACCAGTGTTGTGTCCCTACTGGTTTCCAATTTAACTGGTTTCCTTACCAAACAGCTGCAGATGTGCTTCGCCTCTGTCAGCAGATTTGTCACAAATTCACAAACATACACAACATATTAGTGGCGATCTTAAAGTCGCAGCCCACATCTACCACAGCGAATATGCTTCTGTCAGTGAGCACTACGTACCAGCGACATTAAAAAAAGAAAGGAAAGAAATATGATATACACAAATTTGCGTCAAGCTGGACTCGATTTCACGTCAACAAAAGACAATATAACACAAACCGCATGTCTACCTGTGTGAGCCACTGAGACTCACAGAGCGCACAGCTTTCCTCAGGTATTAGTAAATTACGTCAGCATCCAGGTAACATTTTGATTTGGGCTGACCTGAGACAACTGGTTACCCTCGGCTTGCCTTAGAAGTACCCACACATACTATTTATCAATGTTTCTTGTTCTTTTTCCACGAGTCTACAAACATATTCAGTGCCACATTACAGTCTGCACAACACTGCACACTGACAAAGCCTGTCATGTTTAAAAAGTGACGATCTAACTCGAAAATACTCTCAAAATACGCTTAATAATATGTAAATAAAAACCAAGCACTTATAGCCACTGGATCATTACAGAGGTGAAGCAAGGACTTACATTTACTCACGTCACTGTAATTGAGTAGTTTTTTGTGTACTTGCACTTTTTAAAATCTAATTTGAGTGTTACATCAGCAGCCTATGTTTTAATTTAAGTATTATGCTTCGCTGCATTTTAAATGACTTCCGTGACCGAGTAAAAAAAAAAAAAGTCGGCCGAAATTTTAAAAAAGCAAACGGAATTGTATATGCGTTAACTACCATGACACAATAATAATAGTATTACACTGTATGACAACCTGGCAGCTAGCTCTGATGGAGACATATGAGCTCTAAGAACAAACTCACAATTATGGACGCACACTAAAAGAAATGTCGCCATGGTCCGAGAGAGGTGACGTCATGCTGTTATCTCTGTCTCTACAGGTACGCAGTGAGCGACTTAGATCGTCACTTTTTAAACATGACAGGCTTTGTCAGTGTGCAGTGTTGTGCAGACTGTAATGTGGCACAGAATATGTTTGTAGACTCGTGGAAAAAGAACAAGAAACATTATATGTGTGGGTACTTTGAAGGCAAGCCGAGGGTACCATTTTTAATGTCGCTGGTACGTAGTGCTCACTGACAGAAGCATATTCACTGTGGTAGATGTGGGCTGCGACTTTAAGATCGCCACTAATATGTTGTGTATGTTTGTGAATTTGTGACGAATCTGCTGACGGAGGTGAAGCACATCTGCAGCTGTTCGGTAAGGAAACCAGTTAAATTGGAAACCAGTAGGGACACAACACCGGCAGAGTCTACTCGACAAACATAGAAGTTCTACCTAAGTTTTCTTTTTCAGATGTCATTAAAAGTGTGGAGGCACATTCAAGCACAAAAGGCAACAAGTTGAACAAGGGTTACAAATTTTTCCACGAGGAATTTGTCCACAGTTATCAAGGTATTAAGTAGAGAGATATCGGTTGAACTGTTACAGCTACAATGACAAATCATTAGCGCGTCTACTGTAAGACATAGTTTATGTAAAGTATAAGAGGATATAGCCGACCATACTAAAGCATCATACTCTGTTTTGAGTGAAGCAATATGGCATCAGATTGTTGTGTTGATGGTTGTCAAAGTGAACGTCTTCTACGTAGCGACAATAATATTAGCCGAATGCTAATGTAGCTAACATTTTTCCCTTACGTGTGTGTTTGTGTGTGATCATAGTATCAAATGTACTAGATGGGCAGGTTTTTATGAGGGCTGGATGCTTCAAATCCATGAAGAAGAACGAGGAGCCTCACAAACTAGAGGTTTGACCATAGAGAGTGCCAGTTGCCAGTTGGCATAAGCTCCAGGTTCTTATTGCTTCCTACTGTTCTTGCTGCCGTTGCAGTACTTCTGTGCACTTGCTGCAGTTGCAGCTCTTTCTACGGAGTTCTTACACAGCTAGAAGTGTGGAAAAGTTCACACACACTCTTGTTTGTTTGTGTGGCCTTGCTGGCCCCCAGAGTGCTGCGTTTTATGTTATTTGATTAGAGAGGGACAAAATATATTTTCCAGCAAAAGTCACAGCCTTGACTTAGCTCTTTTTCTTTCATCTCTTTCCATACTTCTATTTCATCTCTCTCTATAGGCTTTTACTTCATGTTACTGGTGACACTGATGCAATGTTATGATATTATATATAATTATTATCTTTTGTTGTGTGTAGATATCACTGCCCACTGACAGTGGAAGTTTGATGGCTTATTCCTGCAGCTGCGTAGCTGGCAAAGGCTTCTGCAACCACGTAGTAGCCCTCCTTTACCAGACTGCACACTATTCGCAGCTCAGTTTGCCGACTGTTCCACCACCCCTGGCCTGCACAAGTGATTTACAGCGCTGGCATAGACCGAGAACACAGGTGGGTGTAAGATAAGTGAAATCAAGAGTAGAATATTTTCATTTAGAGCGTTATTTTCACGATCATGTTGTGTATTTACTGTGTTTTCACATTATTTAAGGACAGGTGTTTAAGTACTGATCCACACACACACAGTCATAGCACATCCTGCAAAAGTGATCACATTTTATTCTAAATTTTAAGGGAATCCATCCTGAACCTGTGAATGACGTGGTGGTGCAAAAGCCAGTGACGGTGGGCAAGAGTGGTCTTAGCTCCACATTGTACCAGGCATATTCAGGTGATAATTTATAGTCATTTTAATGTTGCTTTGAAACTATGATGCTGATTTCAATGGTTATGACTTACTATTTGTCAACCCCCTAGTGAAATGTTATATGGCAGCATTTCAGTGCCACAAAACTTTCATAGAACAATTATTATGGTTAGAAAATAGCTTCTATTACAAAGCCATTAAACAGGAGCAGAAAGAGAGTTGTTATTAGAGTACATATAAGTTTAAAGCAGCAGTTGATTAGACAGGCTGCAAATTTGAGTACTTGCCAACAGGAGCACTTGCCTAACTCTCCCTTTTTTTCTTCTTTAGGACCATTTCCTGACCCTGACATGATGGCATCTGGAGCCATTAGATGGCATGTCTGAGATAGAGCTGACTCCATCTAAATTTGGGCCTGTCCCACAAGGATCCCCGCTGTCATATCACTGCCCACCTGAAAAGTCCAGTGACCTTATCCTGCACCACTTGGCTCCTAAATTCCCGGGTCTTCCTTTTATGCAGCATACTTTTTCCAACTTGCACTTTGTTCCAACGTTGCATCAGCTCATGCACCTCCAGTCACTCCAAGTGTCACCACAAATGACCAGTGAAATTGAGAAGGGAACCAGGCAGCAGTCAAAATGTCCTGCATGGGCACAGTTACGTCGACCACGGTTAACTGCCAGTCGCTTTCGAGAGGCCTGCTCTTCCCGGGAGGGAAGTGTGGACCCAGAGTCTGCAGCAAAGGCCCTCGCTGTCCAAAAGATGAGAGGCTCCAAAAAGCAAACTGCTGCAATGAACCAGGGTCTCCTAATGGAGTCAGAGGTCCTGGCAAGTTATGCTGAAGTAATGTGAGTTAATGTGCTCCCTGCTGGATTTGTCATTCACCCAGAAGCACCACATCTCGGGGCAAGTCCAGATGGTAGGGTGTATGATCCTTCAGAGTCACCACCATTTGTACTTGTTGAAGTGAAGAGCACCACTAAACACGATGCTTTGCAGGTTGCTCACCTTAAGAGGGAAAATGGCTCTGTCAGCCTGAGGCGTTCACACCGTTACTACTGGCAGGTTCAGGGACAGTTAGCAGTAACCGGCCTGGAGTGGTGTGACTTTGTCACAGACACACAGATAAGTTTGTGTCTTGAAAGAATTTGGCGAGATGATTCATTCATAATCAAAATGAAGGACAAATTAGACCTTCTCTACTACAACACATACATGAATGTTTACTTGGAATCACACTGAACTGTTTAGGACTCTCAATAGATGTCTGATGTCATTTACTGTGAATAATTTTAATTAATCTTTTGTTTTTACTCATTTTATATTTTACATATTAACTAATTAATTAGTTGATTTTCATCTTTGCACAGTATAAAATCAAAACGTTGATGTTTATCGAATCAGTTCATGTTCATCTACCTGTCTACAGCATAACACCTTGCTCATGGCACACAAGGCCCAAAATGATGATGCTCCCACTTACCTACTGACTGTGAAGTGTGGTGAATTGATTCAATAAATCAGTTGTTTAATCAGTTGTTGTTGGTTCATGTCGAGGAAAGTAAAGGATTCAAAGTAAGTTGACCATTATAATTTATTATGAGGTAACATAACTGACATGCATAACAGTACTGATCTGGGCACCAATTAATTTACTGACAAAGCATCTTATCAGAAGGTAAAATTTCACACATTCTGATGAAATAATTACAGGTTACTTTGTGTTAGATTTCATTTCTGTTACACTGAACCACAACATTTATATATAAAAATACACAACATGTACATCTTTGAAAAAAAATGCTCAAAACTACTTAGTCAATATGTTCACATTCAAATTTATCATTTGCTGTTGATCCTCTCAGCAACCTATTCACCAATTAATTTACTGACAAATCATCTCATCTGAAGGTTTATTTTCACACATTCTGATTAAATAATTACAGGTAAATACATTTATATTACATGAAGTGTTACTTTCTGTTGGATTATTGCTCATTTCTGTTACACTGAACCACAACATTTATATATAAAAATATACAACATGTACATCTTTGAAAAAATGCTCATAATTACATTCAAATGTATAATTTTTGTTGGTTGCTGGGGCTGTTGATCCTCTCAGCAACTTATTCTTCATAGGACAAAGGTCCTTGAAAATTAACTGTAACACAACAGTTGTGCCAGATCTGGTTGACAGTGCCCATCAGAGTGAGCGGTGCAGATGAGTCCCAGATGTGGTTGGACTTAACTCTGCCTATTACCCTCTCAACTACTATCCTGAGACGGGCGATGGCTTGTGTTTTCTCGGTTTCCTCTCTTGTAAATTGAGCTGAACGCTTGAAGGGTGGAATGATGAGTTTTGCTCCAACATTAGAAAGTAGATCTTCAATGAGAAAGCCTTTGTCAGCCATCACTTCGTTACCTGGCTCAAGTAAGGGAAGGATTCCACTGATCTTTGTCATCTCCTTGTCAGAGATGCTTCCAGTGTACAGGAGCGAGATAAACGTTACCAAACCATTGGGAGCGACTCCGATCAGTCCCTTCACGGTCGTCCTGATTTTGTAGTGGAAGAACATTTCTGATTGCAATGTTAGTGAAGAGGCAGTCGCCACAGCAATTTCAGTGCAGTCCAGTATCACACAGACATTGGGACAGTGCATCTTAAATTTTGCTGGCATGACAGACTTCACCTTGTCCATGCGCACCCAGAGAGAAAGTGACCCCAGCATCAGGAAGAGACAGTTGGCCCAGGTGATGGTGACTCGACTCACGGTGGCTACACTGACCTCAAACATGTCAGCAATGAGCTGCTCTTTCATCCCAACCGCTGCTCGCATAGAGTACATTAGAAACTCATCGATTAATGGCATTCTACGAGAGGGGCTGGGTGTGATGTCTGATTGACCTATCCTCTTTGCCTTGCTCCAGTAGGCCAATCAGGAAGCAGATGGTGCAATGGACTCCCAGAAGATCTTAAACACACGTTCAGATGGAAATTTTGCGTAAAATCGTATCTGGTCGTCGGACGCACAATATCGGCTGAAGAGGGCAGGGGATGGTAAGGCTACCTCCTTCAGCTTGGCTTCCAAGTCCTGGATATAACCCACTGCCTCATCACGAACACCTAAAGTGATTGAAAAGAAAGACAGAAACTAATTCAGCCCTTCATTCCTACAGTGAGATAATACCTAAGTATTCAGTAGCTGTAATGTCATCTAATAATTTGTTATGATGATTGTTATTAAATATGAACTTTTAGCTCTCATCATCTTTTATCACAGGTATTGTGTTGTCTGGTTTTGTACTATGTGTCTTGTATATGGACCTGAGTCTGTAATCAAGTTTAACACAACACCACACAACATCACACAGCACAACATAACACATTCTGGCATACTCGAGGTAGAATCTTTCACCTGGTGGGGGCGGCGTTGCATAGTCGTGGTCGAGTTTCGCCACCTTCGTCGCTATTTCGTTGTTCTGGGCCGTCAAAGACAGCACAGACAGCCGCTTGTTGGATCTCTCGTAAACAGACTCTCTTTTCGGATGAGTAAAGTTGTTCCAAGGGAAAAGACTGGGAACAGCCCCGGGTATTAAGCGACTAACACTGCAGCCCAAGATGTAATCCTCAGACATGAAGTGTCTGCTACAGACATACGTGCTCCCCTTCTTAATGACGAAATTCGGCCCTTCCTCCCACCGGATCGCCTGACTCCATTTGTTTCTAACATCGCTGTCAACCGGGACAGAATGAAAAGAAAGATACGGCTGTTTTTGGGCAGAGCAAGAACAGCCCGGTACACTGCAGAAACTTTTGTTTCTTGCTTCCGCCATTCTCCATAGAAAGCGGAAGTTGCTTTACATGTCATCTACGTATTTCCGGTCAAAAAATGCGCAAGTGTGTAAAAGACAGACAGGAGGTCTGCGTCACTGTGACGCTGAGCGTGAGGGTGGGCAAGTTCAACTTTCTGACAACAACGGGGGTGTTTTGAAAACACCCACATTTTCACAGGTATCTTAGCCTGTCCCCCCCACCGCAGGAAATAATGGATTAATCCTGGAAAGCTGTTGATGTAGCACTTTTCTCCTTATGAAAGTAACACAGCGATTATTCGACCAATGAGAATTTGGTCGGACGAGAGCATAGCGACCAAATAATTGACCAGTCGACCAGGAGAATACAGCACTATTATTTTTCTGATGCTTCTTGGTGAAAGTTTTGATGGCCGTCCACTTCTGGGCAGAGCTGCACTCATGCTGAGCGCCCTCCATTTGTAAATGATTTGTCTTACAGTGGATGGAAGGAGCTGGAATGTTTTGGAGATGGTCTTGTAGCTTTCCTCAGACACCACCGTCTTCCTGATGTCCTCGGATGTCTCCTTTCCTCTCAGCCTTGTTGATGTGTGTGCTTTACGCCTTGGCACGACAGTGGTTTGGTTGGTTTCCTCTCTCTCTTTTAATCAGGGCTGCTCAAAACCTTTCCTAAGGACGTCTCATTGATTGTTCTGCTTCATTAAATACCTGAGCACCCACATGTGTTTCATCTGACTTACCTACTTGACTTTACTATTGCAGCTGTGGTTCACTTACTTTTGCACGTACTCTGATTTCATGTTTCACGTAGTCTGCTGGCTGCTCACACAGCTGGCTAAAAACAAGTACACGGTACATGTTGATGAACATAAACCTCACATTTCATATAGAAAAACTGCTGATGATAAAATAAGAAAATCAGTAAAACAACAGAAAAATCTAAACTGCTCAAGCAGCACTGTGTTGTTACAGATATACTCTGCAGGATTTCCCTATAAAACAATGTACAGACTCATCATCATCATCCTCACTGTGACCTCGTCACATGTCCACGTTTGGTCATGGACTTTCCACGTCCACATATGACGTCCAAGGTACCCTGGGTGTGTTGGTTGTTGACGTTCTGGGACGCCGTGTCAACTTCAGCCTGTTACATGCAGTGTTTCCCATTAATTAACGAAACTATGGCGGCCCGCCATAGTTTAATTTGACCCGCCATAGTTTCTAAATAAAAGATTTAGGCTGCCGAAAGTATTGACTTCTCATGATATAAATAATATCTCGAACGCCGTAGCGTTTTGTGCCGATGTGCTCAGGCTGTCAGATCCAGCGCTTGACAGTGCGAGCTTTTCACTCGACTAAAAATACGTGTGTGCGAACTGTAAAAAATATTTAGGGGCACATGTGCGCATAAAAAAAAAAATCAGCCGAAGCAGCCTATATTTTTGTCAATAAAAATATATGATAATGTAACCGCAAATGTTGGAGGAACTCCAGCCGCCTTCCCTCTTCCCTCTTCCCCGTGTGACACGGTTATGGGCGGTTTTCCAAGCAACTGTCGGCACAATGAATATAAGTCCCACTGTCAGCAGGGTGGAAATAAGTCAAAGGGCTCTAGTTTCCCGGTGCAGCGCAGGGTGGCGAACCCCGCGCAGAGCTAGTTTCGAGCAGCGCAACCTGAGGCGCGCTCAGTTTGGTAGTTTGGCAGACCGAGGTGCGCTGAGATGGGTGTGGTGGCGCAGCAGGGGGAGGTGTCGACAGATCCAGCTTGGCGCAGTGACAGTTTCGTGCCAAAAGTCTTCGCTGAAGGTGCGCTAAAACACATAGTTTCCCAAAATCCTGTGGGAAACACTGTACATGCTTTGTCTGTTTTCAAAATACACTTCTGTTTTCACAGGAAATATACAGTTTGCATACAGTCTCTTTCAAAATAAAAGCATTAAGTCGGTACAACACCACCAACTGATGTTTTTTTCCTTCAACAACACACACACGTGGTAACAGAACAGGGTTTGGCTTTACAGTCTTGAGGTGCATAATGAACTGGGCTTACAGTAATGTGTAGGGCAGCCTCAAGTGCAACGTATAAACATCCCCTTTTACTGTGAATACAATACTAAGCTAATAAAATAATTATTGGGAGATTCTATCCCTTTAACATCATGTGTTGATAATCGCGTCACGTCTCGCGCTTCAAGTCGTAGTTGACTTTTTAAATATTTAACCATTTAACCTCCACAGAGTGCTCTGTGCCTACACATAACCATTATGGAAATGCCATTCTGCTCGGAGCAGATATTCACCACCAAGATAAGCAGGTGTGCTCTGACTAACTCACGAGTCATTCCTGGTCTTCTTCTCTGTACAGTGAGTGTAAAGCTAAATGAAGTTTCATGCAGCTCTGCATATTCCTGAGGTCTGTTAGTGTCCAGTGTTGTTTTAATGCAAGGTGAGCAGAGCAGTGGGGACGTACGCCTGATTTAACTCCTCAGAGCCTAATGGACGGAGGAGCCCTGAGAGTGCAGCTGCACGCTCAGAAAGCTTAATCAGCCGTGTGTCCCTGCGTGCTTCATCCCACGCAAAGTCCTCCTCATGTTAAAGGAACATTTCCACACACAGCTCACCTTGTTCCCAGCGTATCACACAACGCCGACTACAGCGGATGTTTCCAGGTCAACGGTGACGTCACCAACAACAGGGGTCAGTCTGCTGTGATCAGGGATAGATTACTGAATGAGGTCCAAGGGATCAGGGGCCACTGGAGCCTCTGTTTAACGTGCATGCTTACTGTCGCAAAGATGACAAAGAGTCACAAAACAACCAATAGCAGAATCAAAACAACTGCTAATCAGCAACAACGACAAGAAACACTCCAAAAAGCCTCAAAACTACAATAAAGAGATACAAAAAGACTGCAAAGAGATTAAGAGTGACCACAAAGAGACACAAAACAACCACAACAAGACACAAAGGATGCATCAAGATACAAAACTGCTACAAGAGACGCAGTAAAACTGCAAATAGTCACAAAGCGACCACAAAGACAAATCGGACACAAAGAGACACAAAATGAAAACATTAAAAAAAAACGACCACAAAGAGACCCCAAACGACTGCAAAGAAACACAAAGCGACCAAAAGAGACACAAAGCGACCAAAAGAGACACAAAGCGACCACAAAGAGACACAAAACGACCACAAAGAAACACAAAGCGACCACAAAGAGACACAAAGCGACCAAAAGAGACACAAAGCGACCACAAAGAGACACAAAGCTACCAAAAGAGACACAAAGTGACCACAAAGAGACACAAAGCGACCACAAAGAGACACAAAGCTACCAAAAGAGACACAAAGTGACCACAAAGAGACACAAAACGACCACAAAGAAACACAAAGCGACCACAAAGAGACACAAAGCGACCAAAAGAGACACAAAGCGACCACAAAGAGACACAAAGCTACCAAAAGAGACACAAAGTGACCACAAAGAGACACAAAGCGACCACAAAGAGACACAAAGCTACCAAAAGAGACACAAAGTGACCACAAAGAGACACAAAATGACCACAAAGAGACACAAAGCGACCACAAAGAGACACAAAGCTACCAAAAGAAACACAAAGCGACCACAAAGAGACACAAAGCGACCAAAAGAAACACAAAGCGACCACAAAGAGACACAAAGCGACCAAAAGAGACACAAAGCGACCACAAAGAGACACAAAGCGACCAAAAGAGACACAAAGCGACCACAAAGAAACACAAAGCGACCAAAAGAGACACAAAGCGACCACAAAGAGACACAAAGCGACCAAAAGAGACACAAAGCGACCACAAAGAGACACAAAGTGACCACAAAGAGACACAAAGCGACCACAAAGAAACACAAAGCGACCAAAAGAGACACAAAGCGACCACAAAGAGACACAAAGCGACCAAAAGAGACACAAAACGACCACAAAGAGACACAAAGCGACCAAAAGAGACACAAAGCGACCACAAAGAGACACAAAGCGACCACAAAGAGACACAAAATGACCACAAAGAAACACAAAGCGACCAAAAGAGACACAAAGCGACCACAAAGAGACACAAAGCGACCAAAAGAGACACAAAATGACCACAAAGAAACACAAAGCGACCAAAAGAGACACAAAGCGACCACAAAGAGACACAAAGCGACCAAAAGAGACACAAAACGACCACAAAGAAACACAAAGCGACCAAAAGAGACACAAAACGACCACAAAGAAACACAAAGCGACCAAAAGAGACACAAAGCGACCACAAAGAGACACAAAGCGACCAAAAGAGACACAAAGCGACCACAAAGAGACACAAAGCGACCAAAAGAGACACAAAACGACCACAAAGAAACACAAAGCGACCAAAAGAGACACAAAATGACCACAAAGAAACACAAAGCGACCAAAAGAGACACAAAGCGACCACAAAGAGACACAAAGCGACCAAAAGAGACACAAAGCGACCACAAAGAGACACAAAGCGACCACAAAGAGACACAAAGCGACCAAAAGAGACACAAAGCGACCACAAAGAGACACAAAGCGACCACAAAGAGATACAAAGCGACCACAAAGAGACACAGAACGACCACAGAGACACAAAGCGACCACAAAGAGACACAAAGCGACACAAAGAGACACAAAACGACCACAGAGACACAAAGAGACACAAAGCGACCACAGAGAGACACAAAACAACCACAAAGAGACACAAAGCAACCACAAAGAGACACAAAGAGACACAAAGTGACCACAAAGAGACACAAAGAGACACAAAACAACCACAAAGAGACACAAAACAACCACAAAGAGACACAAAGCGACCACAAAGAGACACAAAGCCACCACAAAGAGACACAAAATGTCTGCACAGAGGAAACAGAATGAGACACAAAGAGACACAAGAAGGCTACAGGCTACAGACTGTGGTTTGCTTCAGCTGGTCAGCAGCACATGTATTAAATTCACCAGTGTTCCTCCTTCAGATCACTGCAGAGGTTATTTGAGATAAAACATAGTTAATAAAATGATCTGATTATAAGACGAGAAGATGAAGAAATATTCCACACCATCCACACTGGCCTTTTGTATGAATAATAAACACAGGAACATGCTGAAGGACAGCTCTCCCTGTTTTAAACTCCCCTCTCCTCCACCTCGGCCTCTCCTGGACGCCACATCAATAAATCATCCAATAATGTGATGAATAATTTGTGACTAATTCTGCACTGCAAAGTTTTCTCGACCTGAACTCTCCACCTCACATGCTCATCTTCCTCTTAGCCCGAGAGCGCCGTCTCCATCCGCACAGAGTCACAGACAAACTGTGGTGCAGGTTTCTGGAAAAGCACCAACAAGTTCTGTCTCATCTGTGGTCGCAGTAACCGATGGGAATATCTTAACCAGATTCATCTCCACAGACCGACCACTGCAGCAGGAACGTCACCAACAGCTGATCAAACTCTGGAAAACAAACACCAGCACCAGACATCAGAAAGTGGAGATCCAGACATAAAGATGTCGGAGACATGAAGGGAGGGACGGCGCTGCCAGCAGTGACAGCTTCATGCTGCATTCAGGTCATGTGGGAGTTCCAACCGTCAGGAAAACCTGACAGCTCAAAGACATGCGAGTCCTCGTGTGTTTGAATGTGAAGCTGGGAGCGGTCGGACACAATGACACTGAAGTTTGACTGCGGACTTAATGACTATTATTCTGCCTCTTCACAGTCGTCACACATTCGACTTCATGGTGAACAGATTTAAATGATCTACTAACGGAACAGTGGTCGTGTTCAGCCGTGGCCTCAGAGCCGCTTCGAACCTCAGACATTCTCAAGAAGTGAAGTTTTCTTGTTTAAAGACTTGATCTTTTGAGCCTGGGCTCAGCAGGGTCAGCCTCGCCGCCAGAATAAAATGATGTCAATGTACATTTCTGCAAACCATGGATTTGTTCTGCGTTAGGTCCAGAATCAGCTCAGCTCCAGGATCACAAGGAGCCAGGTCAAAGGTCAGAGGTCACAGTTCCCTGACAGAGATGGATGGAGCTAATGAATACACTCTGAATCAGCAAAAATGAAGAGCTGCTGCTGAAGATCATTTTAAAGGAAATAATCACAAATGTTTGTCACAAAAATTCAGTTTGCTTTGATTCATTTGGAGCCTCGACAGCTGAGCACTGTAAAAATGACTACACTCAGAAATCAGCATGTTTGTATCCATGCACTGAATATGAAGCCACAGCCATTCAGCATTATTATATTAGTCTGTTTTATTAATAACAAATACATGTGTACTTTCTGGTGTTGTACTTCATCAATATGGAACACATTTTGCATAATTTATTTGTTCACTAATGGTACTTTATCAGTGTTGTGCTGCATCATATCTCAGCATGCTGTATGAAGTAACAAGCTGTCAAATGCAAACAGTAAAAAAAACCATTCACCTCTGAGATGAAGTAAAGTTATACTGTGTCAGGTTGTACCTAAATATTTCTTTATCGTGTTTTCTCCACCAGTAGGGTTCCCCAGCTGACACTTCATCAAGCTGTCCTCACTGGAGAGCCACTCATGAGGGAACTTCATTACATTTTCTCCACTGGAGGAGCACCGTCGAGGGCCCTTTGTTACGTTTTCTCCACTGACATGGGACCCTAACAGGCATTTCATCAGGTTTTATTTATATATTTAACATGCATGCACCAAGAGTTGTGTCAGTCTGAACATGTAACTCTTGGAAAGAAGACTATTTCCCAACATGACAAACTAGTCTTTGTTTTAATAGTTTGTAGTCTGCAGCCCCGTCTCCACCAAACCCTTTCAGTCCAGCACCTTTGGAACCAGCAGTAAGCCTTCAGACATGGTACCTAGACCCTCGGTGTGTTCAGACAGTCCTCTTAAATGTGGGCGGGGTTGTTGTCACTCACTGCTCCGTCCAGCACTCGCTGTATTTCCTCATCAGCGGTGACACAGATGGAAGTCTGCACCTGGTTTATCGTCCACAGAACGAGGCTGCACGCCCACATTTTCACAACAAAATAGAACAGGCTGCAGTGAGAGTCTCTCTCCATGGGATATTTAAAAATAGCAGCTTTGTGCATTTAGTCCTTCTCAGGCAAGCTCAGGGGTTTAGTGTTGCTGTAGCCCACAGGAAGTGAGGATTAGAATATATGACCTTCACATAATCCGCTCCAAATTCATCTATATTTTTAAAGTCATTACTAAAAGTGTGTGTCATATAAAAACTAAAGTGATGGTCAAAGTTGTCACAGTGAAATTTAAGGTGTGCTGATGGATTCACGTCATCAACTCATGCATTGAGTAACATTACAAGTTAACGTTCCACCTTAAAAGTTGCCGGCAGTCGGCCCAGTGAATGAAGTGATTTTTTCTCTTTCATTTTATAGTTGTAGTTTACTGATGTATGAACAGAGGTTACATAAAACCAGAGTGAGCGTCCTCTACTGACCAATCAGACTGCAGGGTTTCTAGCTCCACCTTTTAGTACCAGATCTGTGTGCTAGGTACCCCAACAGAGGGGGGACCAAACATGGGGACGCTAAGGAACGCTTCTGTTGGGACCATCCACAACTTTCACTGTGGAGACAGAAACAAAGTGACTGATCTGAACTGAACTGATCTGATCTGAACTGAACTGATCTGAACTGAACTGAACCGTACGGGGCTCAACAGTCTCTGGAGCAGAGCTCACAGTCTGAACGTGTCCTTTTTTATTTTATAGACAGAAAGAATAAAACCTCACAGCTGAAAGTTGTTTGAGTTGTGAGGACTCTACAGCTTATTGAATTCTTCACTGATGTGACTCTGTGTCTTTGTGTGTGCTGTAATAGAGGCGTTGCAGCTCTACCTGCAGCTCTCAGGTCAGCCTGTAACAGTGTTAATTACTGTCCTCACTCTGTCATTCTGTTTCATGTCGGCTCATTAACCTGCTTCAAACTGTCTGTTTATCGACACCTTCTGCTGCCGTCGTCTTCCACGCTGCTCGCTCCTGCTTTGCTCTCTGCTTCAACTCGTTCTTTGTTTCTGTTCTTTTTTTTCTGTTTGTGTTTCATCCCCCCATCTGTCTCCCTCCTCTCTGCCCTCCTTCCCTTTTTGTTTGGACAGTCTTATTTAGTCTTCGATATGAAATGAGAAAACAGAAAACAACTCAGTGCTGCGTCTTCCTCCCGTCGCCCATTTCCAATCTTAGATCTTGCATTTTGTCTCTCTTTTAACTTAAATCTCTTCCTCACACTCGTTCTTTTATCCTTTTTCTGACACTGTTTGTCTTTGTCTCTGTCTCTGCGCTCTGTGCTCTCTGCCGTCTCTGTCTTTGTGAATCATGGTGGTACTTCAGTGGTAGCAGAGCTCTGAGAGCCTCCAGGAAGCCATTAGTCTTCTTTTACACTCCACCAAACATTCAGTTAATTTTTCAACCGTGACTCTTCACTGGTTGGATTTTGGAAGACAAAACTTTCTGACATATTGCTGCCCTCGACACCCCCAAACTGCTCCTCAATCAATTAACCAGACGTTCCTCCACAGACACAGAGCTCCATGTGGAGACACGAGCCTCACAAGACGTTATTCATGTATACAAATGTTTTACGAGTAACAAATTTCATCACGGCTGCACAACCCTTGTAATTCTGATAGGAGGCAAATTTGCTGGCTGATTTTTTAGCGAGACAACATAATGCAGAGACGTTGGAAAGTAGGCTGTCTGACAGATGAAGGTAATCTGTGTAAATGTGGAAGTTCTTCTTCAGTCTCAACACGCTGATGTGAAGTTGTTGCGACTCAGTCTGAGGGAAATATTTAGTGCTTTCACTGCTGATCATTTAACTACATAAATCTGAAGCTCAGTCGCAACCACAAGTTTCACTTTAGATACTTTAAACACTTTTTATGGTTCAAGCCTGTTTTTTAAATTCAGAAATGTTTTATTCAAGGATTCAAGGATTCAAGGATCTTTTATTGTCATTCACATCACATTCACATGCATTGGAACGAAATTTCAATTCTCGGGTCCTGGTATAGCTCATGTACATCAAATTCCTGTTGAAATGTTACATCCTAGACACATCAAACTTTCACCTGTGTCAGCGTGGGTTTCCTCCAGGTGCTCTGACATGTTCTCCCTGTGTCAGCGTGGGTTTCCTCCAGGTGCTCTGACATGTTCTCCCTGTGTCAGCGTGGGTTTCCTCCAGGTGCTCTGACATGTTCTCCCTGTGTCAGCGTGGGTTTCCTCCAGGTGCTCTGACATGTTCTCCTGTGTCAGCGTGGGTTTCCTCCAGGTGCTCTGACATGTTCTCCCTGTGTCAGCGTGGGTTTCCTCCAGGTGCTCTGACATGTTCTCCTGTGTCAGCGTGGGTTTCCTCCAGGTGCTCTGACATGTTCTCCCTGTGTCAGCGTGGGTTTCCTCCAGGTGCTCTGACATGTTCTCCCTGTGTCAGCGTGGGTTTCCTCCAGGTGCTCTGACATGTTCTCCCTGTGTCAGCGTGGGTTTCCTCCAGGTGCTCTGACATGTTCTCCCCGTGCCAGCGTGGGTTTCCTCCAGGTGCTCTGACATGTTCTCCCTGTGTCAGCGTGGGTTTCCTCCAGGTGCTCCGACATGTTCTCCCCGTGTCAGCGTGGGTTTCCTCCAGGTGCTCTGACATGTTCTCCCCGTGTCAGCGTGGGTTTCCTCCAGGTGCTCCGACATGTTCTCCCCGTGTCAGCGTGGGTTTCCTCCAGGTGCTCTGACATGTTCTCTCCGTGTCAGCATGGGTTTCCTCCAGGTGCTCTGACATGTTCTCCCTGTGTCAGCGTGGGTTTCCTCCAGGTGCTCTGACATGTTCTCCCCGTGTCAGCGTGGGTTTCCTCCAGGTGCTCTGACATGTTCTCTCCGTGTCAGTGTGGGTTTCCTCCAGGTGCTCTGACATGTTCTCTCCGTGTCAGCGTGGGTTTCCTCCAGGTGCTCTGACATGTTCTCTCCGTGTCAGTGTGGGTTTCCTCCAGGTGCTCCGACATGTTCTCCTGTGTCAGCGTGGGTTTCCTCCAGGTGCTCCGACATGTTCTCCTGTGTCAGCGTGGGTTTCCTCCAGGTGCTCTGACATGTTCTCTCCGTGTCAGTGTGGGTTTCCTCCAGGTGCTCTGACATGTTCTCTCCGTGTCAGTGTGGGTTTCCTCCAGGTGCTCCGACATGTTCTCCTGTGTCAGCGTGGGTTTCCTCCAGGTGCTCCGACATGTTCTCCTGTGTCAGCGTGGGTTTCCTCCAGGTGCTCCAGCTTCCTCCCACAGTCCAAAGACATGCAGGTTAACTGGTGACTCTAAATTGTCCGTAGGTGTGAATGTGAGTGTGAATGGTTGTCTGTCTCTATGTGTCAGTCCTGTGATAGTCTGGTGACTTGTCCAGGGTGAACCCTGCCTCTCACCCAGTGTCAGTGTCATTAGAAGTCTAAGCAGACGCTATATTCAGAATATTTTCATTGCTTGCCATCAGACGGCTCTTTCTAACGGGAACTAAAGCTGTTATACCGCTTTCTTCAAAGTCACCAGACTCCATTCATAAAAAGGTAATTTTACCTCACAGAACACCGGAGCTGATCGTCTACTGCTGCCTCCATCAGATAGTTTGTTGGTGTTTTAAAGGATTAGTTTGGATTTAGCAAAGTTACACAGCTCCTGCTTCTTTAAACTGTGGGTGTGGTGATCACTAGCTGCTGTAGGTAACACACTGACTGTGGATTGGTACCTCATCTAACCCCACCTCAAAAAATCCCTAAACTATCGCTTAAAGCAGGATGGAGTACTTTCACATTGTTGCATTACTACTTTTACTCAAGTAACAGATCTAAATGCTTCTTATCCACCAGAGATAATTAAATAAATACATAAAGTATGAGGATATTGGAGTGATGATACACTGATGACACTGCAGGACATTAAACAGAAGAACTGTGAACACAGGAAAATTCAAAAAGGGTCACTCCTCTGAAGACATTTGAGCCCACAGAGCTCAAACACTCGAGTGCCGCTTCGCTTTTCTTATTTTAGCAGAAATTTTCTTTGAAGTCTGGCTTGATTTAGAAATCTAAAAACCTTCAGCTATGTGTGTGTGTGTGTGTGTGTGTGTGTGTGTGTGTGTGTGTGTGTGTGAGGCGACTGGTCGTCAAACGCTCTGCAGGAGAAGAAACGAGTGGAAACGAGGCCGATGTCGGAGCGACGGACAGCAGATTGTTTTGTTGTTTCGCTGTTTTGTTCTCACCCTGATTAAAGAGCTGTGCTTCGGTTAAAATAGATCCAGACGTTTTATTTTGGGAGGCGGTCGTCAAATCTGTGACGGGAAACACAAGTTCATCTGCGAGGAGAAACAGCTGTGTGTGTGTGTACGTTTCCAAGTACTGTCCTCAGGCACAGCTCTGAGTGTAACCATCTCATCCTGCTGCCTCAGAGGGACGTGATGCACTTACTACATTGATCAGCTGCAACACTATGAACACATTAATGTGTCAATAATTATTACACAATAATATAATATGTATGATTCTGAGATGGGTCGTTCAGTGCGCTTTTACCTCAGGAAAAGATCTGAGCACTTCCTCCACCTCTGCTCCGTGTGCCTCAGGTTCAGTCATTATGAAAACTGAGGAGTTGGCGGAAAAACAGCTGATGGATCTCACACACACACACACACACACACACACACAGAGTCATGCATCATTTGCCAAAACACACATACACACACACAGTCACACACTGCCAAGAAATAAAACAAATGAGAAAGAAACACTCACACACACATCTTGGCACCATGCATGCTCACAGATGCTCATACCAATACACATGTATGCACACACACACACACACACACACACACACACACACTTTGATGTGCTGAACGCTTGTGTCATGTGTATCCAGTGGTACAGTAGCAGGCCAGGGTAATTGTCCCATTTACAGACACACTCTGGAGACAAGACAGACCTGCTGCCAACACACACACACACACACACACACACACTGAGCTGCACAGTCACTACATTGTGGAGGAACAAGGCGGCTCAAACATTTACAGCGTCAGATGAGAAGACGAGGTTCAGGACGTGTCTGAGCACAAAACAATTTACAATGAAGTTTTGGAGAGTGTGCGTCAGTGTTGGACTGTCAGACTGTTTTTTACTTGAGGTTTCAGTCTCACTCTTTGCTGCACATTCTGCCCAGATTAGTGAAAACACAAATAGCTAATCCAGCAGTCCCTTTCCTCTAGCGCCACCACCAGGATAAACTGTACATTTGTTTCCATTCTAAGATAATCTGAACCTTCAGGATGTTTCATTCTGTGCAGCACCGTCATGTCGTGGTTGTGATGACTGCTGCAGCCTGCAGGGGGCGTCAGCAGGACTTGAGTCGAAAAACACGTCTTTTCTTTATTCTTCAGCTCTCTGCACTCATTAGCTCTGTGTTCATTTGCATAACACTGTGCAGTGACTTCAGTCAGCTGTCTGGAAAAACGATTTCAGTACGGTAGAGTTTGGATTAATTAAGGGTTTAAAAAGTGTCAGCTGAAGTGAATGTAAACAAAACAGCAGCGTTCAAACAGCAGTGAGATGTTGAAATGAGTCTCTGTGTCTCTCTCTGCAGAAGCTCTGTGCTTTGCCAAACCTCTCCACCTGAACTGAGTGTAGTTTCTGGCTGTCAGTCAGACGGAGCTGCTGCAGAGTCTCTGCTGGTTAACGCCAGACTGCGAGCAGGAAACCTGACACCTGCCCGACAACATGATGGAGAGCATGAATGAAAACAGATGATGGTGAAAAATAATCAGGGAAGTTCTTGGCTGAAAAAGCTCAGTTTCACACTGGAGTTTGGTCTGACTCTGGAGTACTGATGGAGGGTTGCTCGGCTCCAGAGGGAATGATGTCGGTCCAGGTTTGGACTCACCATGTTGATCCAGACTAAAATATCCCAACAACTATTATCAGATAGAGAGACTGCACGGATGTATCAGACCTCAAGATGGCGCCTCTTCAGTCCACTGAAATTGCTCACATGGCGCACATCTCTAAAAAGTTTCTAGTTTCCATATGTGGCCTACTGAAGTAGTGTTATTCACAGGGGCCCCACCCTTTAGGGCCCACGTCACGATGACATCATGTTATCAGCTGGAGGTGCAGCTGCCTCTCCCCCACAGGGCTGTAGGCTCCATAGGAGTGTTAAAATGTGTTTGTCTTGTTGTGTTATTGGGAGCCAGAATAGAAGGAGTCATGGCTCAAAACCAGCCGCCACTGCCCGTCAACAAAAACAAAGACAACTATGGTTAAATGTGATAAGACCAAAGGACTGGACGGAGGCCATCATCAAAAATGCTCACATGTGACAGTGTCCAGAGTGCGCTCTGCCACTCTGAGAGTGCGCTGCTCTGGATAACCCAACGCTACATTCAGACAGCGCTCCCAATTTATCAACGCTCCAGTTTGTGTCAGAGTGCGCTCCCACACTCACAATGAGTGTTTCTGAACGCACCACTCACATCATCTTCCTCCATTGTCTAAAACAAGACAACACAACTTGTTAGCTAGCGCTAGCTAATGTCTGTGGAGAACTATATAACTATATATATGTGTATATATATATATATATATAAATATAAAGCAAGAGACACGGATAAAGAGGGATGGCGAGGGGCCCACAAAGACAGCTAATGAGTGAGGCAAACACCCTGAACATCTCTCTGTGACCCATCAGAGGTTCAACTGATATTCATCATCTCATCCGCGGAAGAACAAGATGCCTCAAACATTTACGGTGTAGTAACTGTACAACTGTGTGTGTGTGTGTGTGTGTGTCCCATAGGTATGAAAGGTGCTGCTGTCAGCTGCCTTTGCTGCTCCTCTGGTAATAGATATGACCCTTTGTGTGTGTGTGTGTGTGTGTGTGTGTGTGTGTGTGCATTGCTAAAAGCGAATTCACACCTCTGCTGTGTGATCTGAGGTGTGAAAGTGGAAACACTCGTACATCAAGATGACCAGGTGACACATTAATACAGTGAAACCACGACAACAGCTGCTGGAAACTGACTGTATTTACACATCAAACCACAGATATGAAATAATATATTTACATTACAAAGTGTTTCATGTGATATTCAGTGTGTCCAATGTACACATGCAAATTAATTTCAAACTGAACCTTCAGCAGGAAAAAAAACAGCCTAAATGTTTTTTGATTTCAGCTGCACTTTGGCTGCAACCATCACTTCTATTTTTACATGTATTACATTTTTATTAAGTTATTGTTCTCTTTGCTAAATGTAGTTTGGCTTACACACACACACACACACACACACACACACACACACACACACACACACACACACAGTACAAGCGAGTTAAGTAGTTTGTCTGAAGAATCCACAGGGAGCAGAGTCTGACTCACAAACAGGAGGCAATTACATTAATGATCGTCTATAAAACAATAATAATGCAGCGTATATTGTTATGAGATTATGAAGGGAACACCTCTGAGGAGACTGATCTCACAGTGACTTCATTAAATATTTATAGGGAAAGAAACTGTTGTAACTTCATGATAAAATATCACAGCAATAAAAAGCAAAAGGACCAAAAAGACCTTCATCTCTCTTCATCTCAGATTTCCCAAATCTTTTCTCAAATTCATCCCAAATAAAATGTAAACTACGTCACTTCCTGTGGAGGTGGAGGTTTCAACAACGCTCTCAGTCCTGATGTATGATGGTCAGTAAGTGGAATGGGTTGCTAAAATAAGGATTTAAAATGACAACCATCTCCCCCCACGACCGAGGGTTACATGTGATTTCATGGCCAAACTCCTAACTGTCATGTTAACAGTGCTACCTGGCTGATGTGTAGCAGGTGTGTTCACCACCACATAAACTCTGCTCACTGTCTGGAGTTTCCCTTTCACACATGAGACACACAACAGGAGACTCTCCGTGGCAGACGTGTTCTCACCTACTGGAAATACTCCATTTGGTTTAGGCGAGCGGCGGCACCTGTCAGAGTCCTGCATGAGTCTATTTTTGAAGACCTGCACCCACCCATATCCATAAAGCTCGGCACCAGAACCGACCCGTGATTAAAGACACACAAGCTACAGTCACTCACATTAAGCTGGGTTCTCTGTTCTTGAAGTACAAATGCTCCCTGTCCTGCCTTTAAAACACATCCTCATGCTCCCCAGGTGAGGACTGGCCTGGTCCATAAGGTCCACAAGTTGATGACTTGTGGGAGTGGGAATTGTGCGCCCTCCTTGTCCTCGCAAACGAAGAGGCCATTAACCGTCAGATGACGGGGACGGTGAAGAACGGGCCGACTTACGAGAGAATCGCCGAAGGACTGACCAGCCGCGGCTTCCCTCCCACGTCACTGTTTACGTCACACGCTGAGCTACACGTTTTGTTCCTTGCTCACGCCCCCCATTGCCCCGAAAAAGGCACATTCTGTATAAACAAAAGTAGGTAGGCGGCATTTTGCTGCACTCCCCGATTTTGTTTTTATACTGCCAATGCTGAAAAAAGACTGATTGGGCTTTCCTGCTAATTTGCACAACTCCTGTTTAAAAAGGACTTCTGTGTAACAATATGAGATCCCAGACTCAGACTGAAAGCATTTCCTGTGTAGTTTGTATGTAGTTAAACTACTTTCTTTAAAATACTTTTACTCTGACAAGCTAAACACTTGTTGGAGGCAGTTGAGATAATTTAACTACTTCTCATAGTGAAGAAGCCAGTGTGGTAAACTACCATTTAAACGTAGTTTCCCCGACACTGCTTAGATCCATCAAAAGAGAAGACAACACAACACCACAGAAAGTCTCAGACAAAATGCTCGTACTCATGTAAGCATTTTGTCAACCTTACACCTTCATCGACACAACAACAATCTGCAGCTTATTAAAGCACAGTAGCACTTTGAGCTAACATGCTAACATGCTCACAATGACAATGCTGATATGCTGATGTTCAGCAGGTATAATGATGATACCGTGTTCACTTTCTCAGCTGAAGGAATTCGGTCAAGAACCAAAATATTGGACACGTTAAAATGTTTACGTCATGGTGGTGTTAGATGAGAAGTCATGAGAGTTGTTAGGGTGCATCCTGAGCAAAACATCAGTGGGCGGATCACATTTAGCTGTTAAGACATTTCAGTCTGGATCAAAGTGTTGGACTGACAGACTGACATCCAAATAATCTAAAATATAAAAACAGATAAATAGTAATATATTGTGAAGATGTGCTGTGTGTATGTACTTTTCAATATTACAAAAATGGCTGGGTGACAGTATGTTAAATGTGCACTGTACTCAGGTATCTCTGTAATACGTTTTCTTTTCATTAAAGACATTAAAGTCTGCCTTTAATGTAAGGCTGTGCAATTAATCATCTGGTGATCACGATTACGATTTTGAGGTCAAACGATTTCAAAATAATGAAATCGAGGGTAAACGATTTTTGGTCACGGACACCTGGAGATGTTATTTTGTCTGCAGAAATGACATGCCGTCATGTAAACAATATAAGTCATCACATGTGCTGCATAATCATGATTTCAATTTTGACCAAAATAATCGTGATTATGATTTTTTCCATAATCGAGCAGCTTTACTTTAATGTGCAATGCTATCACATGATGAATACTGTAGCATTTTCTTTGTATATCTGACATCACACAGAAGCTCAGTGTGTGGATGTGAAGGGATGGTGTGTGTTTCCTGATGCAACAGCACTGAGCTCCGTCCTCTGAGAGTTGTGTTAACACTGAGGTTAATAATTGTCGACCTTTATGTTAAAGAAAATGCTCTGAAAGTTAATCTCCTCTTCACCCTCTGACCCCAGAATAGCAGAAACCCTGAGCTCAGTGTGGAGCGTTCAATCTCACTCATGACGTCTACATGCAAAAAATATCCAGGTTTTTGCCAATATTCAGAGAAAAGACAACACTCCCAGTAAGCTGTTCACATGGCTGATGAAACGAATATTACACTGATATTCTCTTTCACGTACAGCCATGCGTATTCTGATTAACGTGCCCTACACTGGCGTTCATGAGCAAATACCTGCACAACTAATGACGTTCACATCAGCCTCAGGGGGACCATTTATTCACTGCGAACTAATCTTTACATGCTAACATGCTAAGATAAGAAGGTAAACATTATACCTGTTTAGCATAAGAACGTTAGCAACGTCTTTGTAAACATGTTAGCATATAGCGGTACCAAGCTAGGTGTCACTTTACAGATGCTTGGTTCCATCTACTACTGCTGTGTGAATATGAATTCACTGGTTGACGGACATAAACAGCTGGTGGAGCTAATTCTCTAGTTGGTGCCATTAAACAATGGCACAAGAGCTTGTCATGCTGTGGGGGAGATCAAGATATGATGGGAACCAGTCTTGCTTGTATTTATTTCACATGCAAAGACAATCGAGACAATCAATCCGCCAGGTTGGACCATGATGGTTATCAGATGAACAAGCACTTCCCTGACATTGGTGTTTTCCTGGTTCATCTCAAACTGAATTGTTGTGTAAATATTTGCTCATTGCAAAAACACAAAACAAACTGATAACATATGTGCCAGTACCAGGAAACAGTCTGTGCTAAAAGTGTGAGAAAATGGATCACAATCACTTCTCACTGATTCATTCCATTAGTTAATAAACTGATGCCTTTGTCCAAAGCGACTTACAATAAGGGTATTTAACCAGGTGGACAAAACCCCAAGAAGTACCAGAGTCATGCACGTACATCAACTGCAGCAAATATACTGAACTGCTTCAAGTGCAACATTGAAGCTGCATTTATATTCAGACTTTTTGCTCTTATGTGACCTACAGATCTGGGGTGGTATTCACAAAGCTTCCTAGTGCTAAGAGTGATGAAATTCTGAGAAAATTCTTAGAATTGTGGCGCTTTCTTAGAGTTTCCCCTTAAAGTCAAGACTAGGTCCTTGTAAAGATAAAAGTTAGAACATCTTCGCCCCTAACAGAGTTTCTAAGATGCAGGGGGAAAGAAGTTTCTTAATCAGAGGAGAAAATGGTGGAAACACAAAGAGGTTGAAGAAATAACTTCCAGTCTGACGTAGATGGCTTCTTTCACACCTCTTTCAATCCATCTTTCTTCCCTGGCCAAGATGTGGACATTGCTGTCCTCGAAGGAGTGTCCCTTCTCCTTTAGATGTAAATGGACAGCTGAGTCTTGACCCGAGGAGCTGGCTCTCCTGCGCTGTACCATGCGCTTGTGGAGTGGTTGTTTTGTTTCATAATTGACGTCTTGAGATCTCTCCCCAGACGACTTCACACCCATTAACACCTGGTCCCATCTAATCCTAACGACACACATGATGGATGGGTGGAGCAACGACTCACATGTGACCTTAACAACTCTGTAAGGGTCCACACAGAATTTAAAGCCTGCGAATCCACACCAGTCCTTTAGAACTGAAGAAGCCTCTTGGATAAGAGGTGAAACATCACCAAGAAATGCACGCAAGTCCTGTTGCCCATGACATAGCACTTCTGATTACCATGACCTGGATGACTGAGATGCCACCAGGACCTAGTTCAGGGTGTGGAGTAGTGGGGTAGTGTGTTGAACCTGTGTAGGTTAAAGACCAGCCGGGCTGCTGCATTCTCAAATAACTGTTATGAGAGGTCGGGGTGGTAGATACAGGCTCATCGGTCAGGAGCAAGTTGCAGTAATCTAGGTGTAAATGACAAGAGCCTGGACCAGAACCTGCACCAACTCCTGGGTGGAGAATATCCTCCTGATTCTGTGGAGAATGAATCTGCTGAAGTGGGTTGGCACAAAGACAACTGGTCATCCAGTGTCACACCTTTGGGCCTTTTCCACTGTCACTTTTAGCCACTTGAGTATAGCCATGTCATGCCGATTTGCATCCCCATCCTCAGTTTAGATGCACTGTGCAACCATGAACTGCGCTCCTTTTTGTAAGTAACAGGAGACTTTTATTGTAAAGAACCTAGAGGAAATTAAATGTGATTATCACTGAAATAGCAGAACTTTGTTAGCAGCTTTACTTCAATAAAGACAAGTCTAATAATACGCCAGGGAGCAAGAGTAAAGAAACCAAACCAAGCCAATGCTGCCCATGACTGTCAAAGAGGTGCACTAGGTTCCTTTCAGTCCTAGTCAGGGACACCACATTGTTCTCAACGGTGATGGAGAAGTCACAGATGGAAGGAGATTTCGCTGGAAGGAGGAGCAGCTCAGTCATGGCAAGATTAAACGTCAGGTGGTGTGCAGATGTCCACTGAGAGACAAGTAAAGATTTGTGCTCTCATCTGGGTTTCAGATGAGAGTTGAGTGACTTGGTGTAGAGAGAAAAATAGAAGGGACCCAGAATTGAACCCTGAGGGACCCCGGTTTCAGGCACAGATCCAAGTTACCACGTAAAGACCAAGAATCAGTGAAGAAAATGTGGCAGTGGGACACAGCCATGACAAGACAGAGGAACAGGGTGCAAAGAATAATTTTATGACTCAGACAGCTACGATCAACAGGTCAGATAGAAATATTCAGGTAGATGCTGATAAGGATGAGGAGGATGTTGATTGCACACAGACAGAGACAGAGACAGAGACAGTGTGGAGACGGAGATGGAGGACGGACAACTAAATGCATTGGACTCAGTGTGTAAGGTTTCTGTGCGTTAGATGACGGATTAAATAAATGCATAAAAAAAAATAATAAAAAACCAGACTCAGTGTGCAAAGGCCTTAAGTGTGGTCCTTGAGGACGGACACAGACAGAGAGAGCGCAGAGCCTAAGATTCACAGTTCTTGGAGGATATAAAGGCAAATCTGGCGTTTCATTGTGTCAAACGCGCTCAAAAGGTCCAGCAGGATGAGGACGGAGCAGTGTGGAGTGTGACAGCAAAGAGGGCAGTCTAAGATAAGTGGCCTTTATCTAAAGAGGACTGGTGGGGATCACGAAGGTCGCTGTGGTGGAGATATGCAGAAAGTTGAACGCATCAAGCAAATTCAAGTGTTTTAGAAAAGAATGAAAGTGAGACAGGTCAACAGGGTTTGTACATCAATCTGTTAAAGTGCATCTGTTTTTTGTCCTCTCTGGGAAATTCTGACTTTTTCTGTGGTGCAGGGAAGACGTGGCACATCACGACTAATTAAATATGAGTACAGGATCAGTGGTTTCTATCTTTGTTCCTCATACTGTACATACATACTCATACACTACATCTTATGAAATACACTGACAGCTTGTTTTGTGTTTTCGTGAACGAGGAAATATTTAAAGAATACTTCAACACCTGTCTGTGACCTCTCCGACCTTCCTGCCTCGTTTTGCTGAACTGCTACATAAGGCTCACACAGGTTTACAGAGGACACAGTTCAACTGTGAATGCTGCCACATGGTGAGAATGAAGATGACTGCAACTTCCCTGCTGCTGCTGCTGCTGCTGCTGCTGCTGCTGGTGGTCTGTTCCGTCTCTACGGGCGATGTATCCAAATACCAACAACCCGATCTGCAAGACATCCATGCTGCTCTGAGAGAGATGACCGCCTTGCTTACTAAACAGAGGATTGAGACAAGACTGTTGCAAAGACAGAGTGAAGGTACAGTATTAAGTCAGGTAATGATGCATTAGGAACCTTTTTGACAGAGCCTTTAGTTTTACAGGGGTGTTAATATCATATCACAGCAGTTCATTTTCTTTATATTTAAAAATATATTTAAGCAATGTCCAAAGAAACTGATGGTGCAGTGGCATCAAACTCACTGAGTTATTTATCCTCTGTTTGTAGAACAAGCAGCGAAGCTGAAAGAGCTGACGACTGAAGTGAACGAGCTGAGGCTACAGCTGCAAGGTAGTCTGTGGAAATCATCACTGGTCTCAATATTTCTAGATAGTAAATTTAACGTATATATTTTTGTGACACCTGTTCCATTGTTTGGCGTAAAGTTGATTTTTTTTAATATACTTTATTAATCCCCCTGAGGGGAAATTCAATTTTTTCACTCCGTTGTCATTAACACACATGCACAAACAGGACCTATACATGCACAAAGTGGAGAGATGTCAGAGTGAGGGGGCTGCCCTTGGTGAGGCGCCCTGAGCAGTTGGGGGGTTCAGTGCCTTGCTCAAGGGCACCCCGGCAGTGCCCAGCACATCACCAGGAGGTGAACTGGCACCTCTCCAGCCACCAGTCCACGCTCTGTATTTTGGTCCAGATGGGGACTTGAATCGGCGACCCACCGGTTCCCAACCCAGGTCCCTATGGACTGAGCTATTGCCGCCTACTATTACTTATTCTAAAATTCCCAAAACTGCTGTGGTTGCAATAATTTCTTTTCAGCGAATTACTCCAAGATCAAGGTGGAACTAGAATGTGTGTTTCTTGGATAAAATATGATCTCTATAGTCCAGTCAATCAGACACAAAAATGGGCCCAACCCAGGAGAAAATAGTAATGTTCTAGTCTTTATCGGTTCTAACACCCTTCTACATCATATACTAAAAGTTTACCTTCGTGGATTTCGTGGGAAATTCTTTTTACAGAGTCAAAAGCAAAGTTTCAATATTTTACAGTTACATGGTGAAATGGTGTTAATATTGGAGGGTCTATGTGCACCTATCAAACATATTCGATATATATTTCTTTTTTGGGGGCCAAACTGTTAAATAAATAAACCACTATAAATCACTTTTTAAGAGGATTTTCAGTTAGTGTGGGATTTTATCTGGGAAAGCAATGTTTGACAATTAAATGCTTTTAATTGTCAAACATTGCTTTCAAATGTTTTTGTGTTTTTTAAGGTAAGACTCGTATTGGATTAAAGAGATAACAATCACATATCCGTCCCTCTGTCTCAGAAAAACAGGTGGCTTTCTCAGCCGCTCTGGTGTCCTCAGGTGATGTGACTATCGGACCCTTTCCCAAACACACCATGCTGGTCTTCAAACACGTCACCACAAATATTGGAAATGCCTACAACCCACACACAGGTACCTGAACTCTGAAATCTTAACAATATATGTCGCTTTTGTGTTGATGTCAGTCTGATTGACAGAATTAAAAGTTGATTTTCCCTCTGAAAACAAATGTCCAACAGGTATTTTTACTGCACCGGTGAGAGGAGCCTACCACTTTGTGTGGTACGTAGGTGTAAATGGAGCAACTAATCATGCTGCAGCGGCTGAGTTGGTGAAGAACTCTGAGCACATTTATCTTGCATGGGAGCAACAGACGAACCATTATGGGACAGGCTCTAATGGTGTTGACCTGCTGCTAGAGGTTGGAGATGTTGTGTTTGTGCGTCTGTGGGCTAACACAAAGGTGTCTGACAATTGGTTTCATCATGTCACCTTCACTGGTCATCTGATTTTCACCATGTAAGACAGCAACAGTTCCTCTTTCTCCGCCTCTATGATAGTCATGCAGGTTAATGCTGTCTTAAACAATTCTTGCACTTAATATGTCTGAAATCTGATCTGATAATCTTTAATCAACGTAGCAATGGATGC